>NC_140008.1:471398-473100 GCF_964263955.1 Coregonus lavaretus
TGACACAGCTTTGAAGGGTTAGGGTTAGGCCCTGGGTGTTGACACAGCTTTGAAGGGTTAGGGTTAGGCCCTGGGTGTTGACACAGCTTTGAAGGGTTAGGGTTAGGCCCTGGGTGTTGACACAGCTTTGAAGGGTTAGGGTTAGGCCCTGGGTGTTGACACAGCTTTGAAGGGTTAGGGTTAGGCCCTGGGTGTTGACACAGCTTTGAAGGGTTAGGGTTAGGCCCTGGGTGTTGACACAGCTTTGAAGGGGTTAGGCCCTGGGTGTTGACACAGCTTTGAAGGGTTAGGGTTAGGCCCTGGGTGTTGACACAGCTTTGAAGGGTTAGGGTTAGGCCCTGGGTGTTGACACAGCTTTGAAGGGTTAGGGTTAGGCCCTGGGTGTTGACACAGCTTTGAAGGGTTAGGGTTAGGCCCTGGGTGTTGACACAGCTTTGAAGGGTTAGGGTTAGGCCCTGGGTGTTGACACAGCTTTGAAGGATTGGGTTAGGCCCTGGGTGTTGACACAGCTTTGAAGGGTTAGGGTTAGGCCCTGGGTGTTGACACAGCTTTGAAGGGTTAGGGTTAGGCCCTGGGTGTTGACACAGCTTTGAAGGGTTAGGGTTAGGCCCTGGGTGTTGACACAGCTTTGAAGGGTTAGGGTTAGGCCCTGGGTGTTGACACAGCTTTGAAGGGTTAGGGTTAGGCCCTGGTGTTGACACAGCTTTGAAGGGTTAGGGTTAGGCCTGGGTGTTGACACAGCTTTGAAGGGTTAGGGTTAGGCCCTGGGTGTTGACACAGCTTTGAAGGGTTAGGGTTAGGCCCTGGGTGTTGACACAGCTTTGAAGGGTTAGGGTTAGGCCCTGGGTGTTGACACAGCTTTGAAGGGTTAGGGTTAAGGCCCTGGGTGTTGACACAGCTTTGAAGGGTTAGGGTTAGGCCCTGGGTGTTGACACAGCTTTGAAGGGTTAGGTTAGGCCCTGGGTGTTGACACAGCTTTGGAGGGTTAGGGTTAGGCCCTGGGTGTTGACACAGCCTTTGAAGGTTTAGGTTAGGCCCTGGGTGTTGACACAGCTTTGAAGGGTTAGGGTTAGGCCCTGGGTGTTGACACAGCTTTGAAGGGTTAGGGTTAGGCCCTGGGTGTTGACACAGCTTTGAAGGGTTAGGGTTAGGCCCTGGGTGTTGACACAGCTTTGAAGGGTTAGGGTTAGGCCCTGGGTGTTGACACAGCTTTGAAGGGTTAGGGTTAGGCCCTGGGTGTTGACACAGCTTTGAAGGGTTAGGGTTAGGCCCTGGGTGTTGACACAGCTTTGAAGGGTTAGGGTTAGGCCCTGGGTGTTGACACAGCTTTGAAGGGTTAGGGTTAGGCCCTGGGTGTTGACACAGCTTTGAAGGGTTAGGGTTAGGCCCTGGGTGTTGACACAGCTTTGAAGGGTTAGGGTTAGGCCCTGGGTGTTGACACAGCTTTGAAGGGTTAGGGTTAGGCCCTGGGTGTTGACACAGCTTTGAAGGGTTAGGGTTAGGCCTCTGGGTGTTGACACAGCTTTGAAGGGTTAGGGTTAGGCCCTGGGTGTTGACACAGCTTTGAAGGGTTAGGGTTAGGCCCTGGGTGTTGACACAGCTTTGAAGGGTTAGGGTTAGGCCCTGGGTGTTGACACAGCTTGAAGGGTTAGGGTTAGGCCCTGGGTGTTGACACAGCTTTGAAGGGTTAGGGTTAGGCCCT
>NC_140008.1:473300-478300 GCF_964263955.1 Coregonus lavaretus
ATCACTATACCACTACACCACTACATCACTACATCACTATATCACTATACCACTATATCACTATATAACTATACTACTATACCACTATACCACTACATCACTACATCACTACATCACTACATCACTACATCACTATACCACCATACCACTACATCACTACATCACTACATCACTACATCACTACATCACTACACCACTACATCACTACATCACTACATCACTATACCACTATACCACTATACCACTACATCACTACATCACTACACCACTACACCACTATACCACTATACCACTACATCACTACATAACTACATCACTACATCACTACATCACTACATCACTATACCACTATACCACTACATCACTACATCACTACACCACTATACCACTATACCACTACATCACTATACCACTATACCACTACATCACTACATCACTACATCACTACACCACTACATCACTACATCACTACATCACTACATCACTACACCACTATACCACTATACCACTATATCACTATACCACTATACCACTACATCACTACATCACTATACCACTACATCACTACATCACTACATCACTACATCACTACATCACTATACCACTATACCACTATACCACTACATCACTACATCACTACATCACTACATCACTACATCACTATATCACTATACCACTATATCACTATACCACTACATCACTATACCACTACATCACTATATCACTATACCACTATACCACTACATCACTATACCACTACATCACTACATCACTACATCACTATACCACTATATCACTACATCACTACATCACTACATCACTACACCACTACACCACTATACCACTATACCACTATATCACTATACCACTATACCACTATATCACTATATCACTATACCACTATACCACTATATCACTATACCACTATATCACTATACCACTATATCACTATACCACTATACCACTATATCACTACATCACTATATCACTATATCACTATACCACTATATCACTATACCACTATATCACTATACCACTATACCACTATATCACTATACCACTATATAACTATACCACTATACCACTATACCACTATATCACTATATCACTATACCACTATACCACTATATCACTATACCACTATACCACTATACCACTATACCACTATATCACTATACCACTATATCACTATACCACTATATCACTATACCACTATATCACTATACCACTATATCACTATATCACTATACCACTATACCACTATATCACTATATCACTATATCACTATGCCACTATATCACTATATCACTATACCACTATATCACTATACCACTATATCACTATACCACTATACCACTATACCACTACATCACTACATCACTATATCACTATACCACTATATCACTACATCACTATACCACTATACCACTACATCACTACATCACTACATCACTATATCACTATACCACTATACCACTATATCACTATACCACTATACCACTATACCACTATATCACTATACCACTACATCACTACATCACTACATCACTACATCACTACATCACTACACCACTATACCACTATACCACTATATCACTATACCACTATATCACAATACCACTATACCACTATATCACTATATCACTATACCACTATATCACTATACCACTATACCACTATACCACTATACCACTATATCACTATATCACTATACCACTATATCACTATACCACTATATCACTATATCACTATACCACTATACCACTATACCACTATATCACTATATCACTATACCACTATCTCACTATACCACTATATCACTATACCACTATATCACTACATCACTATATCACTATACCACTATATCACTATACCACTATATCACTATACCACTATACCACTATACCACTATACCACTACATCACTATATCACTATACCACTATATCACTATACCACTACATCACTATACCACTACATCACTACATCACTACATCACTACATCACTACATCACTATATCACTATACCACTATATCACTATACCACTATATCACTATACCACTATACCACTATACCACTATATCACTATATCACTATACCACTATACCACTATATCACTATACCACTATACCACTATACCACTATACCACTATATCACTATACCACTATATCACTATACAACTATATCACTATACCACTATATCACTATACCACTATATCACTATATCACTATACCACTATACCACTATACCACTATATCACTATATCACTATACCACTATATCACTATGCCACTATATCACTATACCACTATATCACTACATCATTACATCACTATATCACTATACCACTATACCACTATACCACTATACCACTACATCACTACATCACTATATCACTATACCACTATATCACTACATCACTACATCACTACATCACTACATCACTACATCACTACATCACTACACCACTATACCACTATACCACTATACCACTATACCACTACATCACTACATCACTACATCACTATACCACTATATCACTATACCACTATACCACTATACCACTATACCACTATACCACTACATCACTACATCACTAATACCACTACACCACTATACCACTATATCACTATACCACTATACCACTACATCACTACATCACTATACCACTATACCACTATATCACTATATCACTATACCACTATACCACTATACCACTATATCACTATACCACTACATCACTACATCACTACATCACTACACCACTATACCACTATACAACTATACCACTATATCACTATACCACTATATCACTACATCACTATATCACTATACCACTACATCACTACATCACTACACCACTATACCACTATACCACTACATCACTACATCACTACATCACTACATCACTACATCACTATACCACTATATCACTATACCACTATACCACTATACCACTACATCACTACATCACTATATCACTATATCACTATACCACTATACCACTATACCACTATACCACTATATCACTATACCACTATGCCACTACATCACTACACCACTATACCACTATATCACTATACCACTATACCACTATACCACTATATCACTATACCACTATATCACTACATCACTACATCACTACACCACTATACCACTATACAACTATACCACTATATCACTATACCACTATATCACTACATCACTATATCACTATACCACTATGTCACTATACCACTACATCACTACATCACTACACCACTATACCACTATACCACTACATCACTACATCACTACATCACTACATCACTATACCACTATATCACTATACCACTATACCACTATACCACTACATCACTACATCACTATATCACTATATCACTATACCACTATACCACTATACCACTATACCACTATATCACTATACCACTATGCCACTACATCACTACACCACTATACCACTATATCACTATATCACTATACCACTATACCACTATATCACTATACCACTATACCACTATACCACTATACCACTATACCACTATACCACTATATCACTACATCACTATACCACTATACCACTATATCACTATACCACTATATCACTATATCACTATACCACTATATCACTATATCACTATACCACTATACCACTATATCACTATATCACTATACCACTATATCACTACATCACTACATCACTACATCACTACACCACTATACCACTATACCACTATATCACTATACCACTATATCACTATACCACTATACCACTATACCACTATACCACTATATCACTATACCACTATATCACTATACCACTATACCACTATACCACTATACCACTATATCACTATATCACTATACCACTATACCATTATATTACTATACCACTATATCACTATATCACTATACCACTATACCACTATACCACTATATCACTATACCACTATATCACTATACCACTATACCATTATATTACTATACCACTATATCGCTATATCACTATATCACTATACCACTATACCACTATATCACTATATCACTATATCACTATATCCCTATACCACTATATCCCTATACCACTATACCACTATATCACTATATCACTATATCACTATATCACTATATAATCACTACACTCCTGGGCTGTTCCTTAAGGGACAAATAAAGTTGTATTGATTTGAATCGACCAAACTGTTGTTATCTTCTCTAGGACCAGATGGAGAGCACCACTGGTCCAAGCACTACCCGTTCTGTGGCGGAATATTCCAGTCACCCATAGACATCCAGACCCAGCTGCTGAGGTTTGACCCCACTCTGCGGCCAATCGAGCTCCAGAACTACAACCTCTCAGCCAATGAGCAGCTGACGCTCGGGAACAATGGACACTCTGGTGAGTAAAGCGATCCCTTCGGGTGGAAGATGATCTCTTTTTCACAGGCTTTAGATGGCTTGCATGTTGTGGGTCCTGCTGCGAGTGAGCAGGCTCATCCTGGTGCCAAAACCATGTCATATGTGTGCGATACCCACAGTGTAGCACACGTATGACATTGAAGGACATGGCCTGACCTTGGCTTTATACCTGAAACAGTCTCTTCTTCGTTGTTCTCCCAGTGACCTCATTTCAGGGTCAGTCTGAGGAACGTGATGGTTTCTCCTCTGACCGGATCCACCACAGCAGTCTTCCATAATCACATTGTCATGACAACAATCCACAGTGTTATTTTTGATCATATATTATCTGGATTTGGAAACGTGCTCTTGGATTTAATAACGCTTGTCTTAAAATAGCCTTCTGAAAGTAGAACACAAATACAGCATCACATGGGTACAGTTCTTCATTTTACAGAGGCAACTTGCACTGTGCTGTGTGTTAGTTAGTTAAACCCCATGGCTAGTGATCACAAGGCTGGATGACGCAGATACCTGCCACTGTCAGGACCTATATCATTATGGGATGCAGGGATGGTTGGAGAACGAGAGCAGTGTCAGCAAGT
>NC_140008.1:483300-540800 GCF_964263955.1 Coregonus lavaretus
ACCCACACACTCACTGGACTCTACCCACACACTCACTGGACTCTACCCACCCACTCACTGGACTCTACCCACCCACTCACTGGACTCTACCCACACACTCACTAGACTCTACCCACACACTCACTAGACTCTACCCACCCACTCACTGGACTCTACCCACACTCACTGGACTCTACCCACACACTCACTGGACTCTACCCACACTCACTGGACTCTACCCACACACTCACTGGACTCTACCCACTCACTGGACTCTACCCACACACTCACTAGACTCTACCCACCCACTCACTGGACTCTACCCACCCACTCACTGGACTCTACCCACCCACTCACTGGACTCTACCCACCCACTGGACTCTACCCACACACTCACTGGACTCTACCCACACACTCACTGGACTCTACCCACACACTCACTGGACTCTACCCACACACTCACTGGACTCTACCCACACACTCACTGGACTCTACCCACACACTCACTGGACTCTACCCACACACTCACTGGACTCTACCCACACACTCACTGGACTCTACCCACACACTCACTGGACTCTACCCACACACTCACTGGACTCTACCCACACACTCACTGGACTCTACCCACACACTCACTGGACTCTACCCACACACTCCCTGGACTCTACCCACACACTCACTGGACTCTACCCACACACTCACTGGACTCTACCCACACACTCACTAGACTCTACCCACAGTCACTAGACTCTACCCACACACTCACTGGACTCTACCCACACACTCACTGGACTCTACCCACACACTCACTGGACTCTACATGCACACTCACTGGACTCTACATGCACACTCACTGGACTCTACCCACACACTCACTGGACTCTACCCACACACTCACTGGACTCTACCCACACACTCACTGGACTCTACCCACACACTCACTGGACTCTACCCACACACTCACTGGACTCTACCCACACACTCACTGGACTCTACCCACCCACTCACTGGACTCTACCCACACACTCACTGGACTCTACCCACACACTCACTGGACTCTACCCACCCACTCACTGGACTCTACCCACACTCACTGGACTCTACCCACACACTCACTGGACTCTACCCACACTCACTGGACTCTACCCACACACTCACTGGACTCTACCCACACACTCACTGGACTCTACCCACACACTCACTGGACTCTACCCACACACTGGACTCTACCCACACACTCACTGGACTCTACCCACACACTCCCTGGACTCTACCCACACTCCCTGGACTCTACCCACACACTCACTGGACTCTACCCACACACTCACTGGACTCTACCCACACACTCACTGGACTCTACATGCACACTCACTGGACTCTACCCACACTCACTGGACTCTACCCCCACATTCTACATTGACACTCCAACACACACAAACACTACATACGTTTACACACACAAATGCATATTGACGCCACACACACACCCTGCTGCTACACACACACCCTGCTGCTACACACACACCCTGCTGCTACACTGGTTACAGGTCTAATACACACACACCCTGCCTGCTACACACACACCCTGCCTGCTACACTGGTTACAGGTCTAATACACACACACCCTGCTGCTACACTGGTTACAGGTCTAATACACACACACCCTGCCTGCTACACTGGTTACAGGTCTAATACACACACACCCTGCTGCTACACACACACCCTGCCTGCTACACTGGTTACAGGTCTAATACACACACACCCTGCCTGCTACACTGTTTACAGGTCTAATACACACACACCCTGCTGCTACACACACACCCTGCCTGCTACACTGGTTACAGGTCTAATACACACACACCCTGCCTGCTACACTGGTTACAGGTCTAATACACACACACCCTGCCTGCTACACACACACCCTGCCTGCTACACTGGTTACAGGTCTAATACACACACACCCTGCCTGCTACACTGGTTACAGGTCTAATACACACACACCCTGCCTGCTACACACACACCCTGCTGCTACACTGGTTACAGGTCTAATACACACACACCCTGCCTGCTACACTGGTTACAGGTCTAATACACACACACCCTGCCTGCTACACTGGTTACAGGTCTAATACACACACACCCTGCTGCTACACTGGTTACAGGTCTAATACACACACACCCTGCCTGCTACACTGGTTACAGGTCTAATACACACACACCCTGCCTGCTACACTGGTTACAGGTCTAATACACACACACCCTGCTGCTACACACACACCCTGCCTGCTACACTGGTTACAGGTCTAATACACACACACCCTGCCTGCTACACTGGTTACAGGTCTAATACACACACACCCTGCCTGCTACACTGGTTACAGGTCTAATACACACACACCCTGCTGCTACACTGGTTACAGGTCTAATACACACACACCCTGCTGCTACACTGGTTACAGGTCTAATACACACACACCCTGCCTGCTACACTGGTTACAGGTCTAATACACACACACCCTGCCTGCTACACTGGTTACAGGTCTAATACACACACACCCTGCTGCTACACTGGTTACAGGTCTAATACACACACACCCTGCTGCTACACACACACCCTGCTGCTACACTGGTTACAGGTCTAATACACACACACCCTGCTGCTACACACACACCCTGCCTGCTACACTGGTTACAGGTCTAATACACACACACCCTGCTGCTACACACACACCCTGCTGCTACACTGGTTACAGGTCTAATACACACACACGCTGCTGCTACACTGTTTACAGGTTTTTACAATCACTTTGGCACTAATTTCAGAACCTTGACGTTATTTTTCAAAACTCTAGACGCAAAACGGTAATCACTTGTAACACAGGCTGTCCAATGTTCAAAACATTGCATAGTTCATTCATATCTTTAAAGAAATCTTGCACAATCATTGGTTCAAAAAAACAAATGTATTGTGAAATACCAATGAAACGTTAATTTAGATCACCCACACACAAGCAACCGATGATTTCACTGTGTCATTGTTCGTACAATCATTAAATATCGTAGCACAAAATAGGTGATACATGTTTCATTATGGTACTACATGTAAATACATCCCTGTAAAAGTACTGCAGTAGTAGAGAGAATACTACAGACACAGTGGAATCATTGAACAAAATCTGAAATACACTGCTCAAAAAAATAAAGGGAACACTTAAACAACACAATGTAACTCCAAGTCAATCACACTTCTGTGAAATCAAACTGTCCACTTAGGAAGCAACACTGATTGACAATCAATTTCACATGCTGTTGTGCAAATGGAATAGACAACAGGTGGAAATGATAGGCAATTAGCAAGACACCCCCAATAAAGGAGTGGTTTTGCAGGTGGTGACCACAGACCACTTCTCAGTTCCTATGCTTCCTGGCTGATGTTTTGGTCACTTTTGAATGCTGGCGGTGCTTTTACTCTAGTGGTAGCATGAGACGGAGTCTACAACCCACACAAGTGGCTCAGGTAGTGCAGCTCATCCAGGATAGCACATCAATGCGAGCTGTGGCAAGAAGGTTTGCTGTGTCTGTCAGCGTAGTGTCCAGAGCAAGGAGGCGCTACCAGGAGACAAGCCAGTACATCAGGAGACGTGGAGGAGGCCGTAGGAGGGCAACAACCCAGCAGCAGGACCGCTACCTCCGCCTTTGTGCAAGAAGGAGCAGGAGGAGCACTGCCAGAGCCCTGCAAAATGACCTCCAGCAGGCCACAAATGTGCATGTGTCTGCTCAAACTGTCAGAAACAGACTCCATGAGGGTGGTATGAGGGCCCGACGTCCACAGGTGGTGGTTGTGCTTACAGCCCAACACCGTGCAGGACGTTTGGCATTTGCCAGAGAACACCAAGATTGGCAAATTCGCCACTGGTGCCCTGTGCTCTTCACAGATGAAAGCAGGTTCACACTGAGCACATGTGACAGACGTGACAGAGTCTGGAGACGCCGTGGAGAACGTTCTGCTGCCTGCAACATCCTCCAGCATGACCGGTTTGGCGGTGGGTCAGTCATGGTGTGGGGTGGCATTTCTTTGGGGGACGGCACAGCCCTCCATGTGCTCGCCATAGGTAGCCTGACTGCCATTAGGTACCGAGATGAGATCCTCAGACCCCTTGTGAGACCATATGCTGGTGCGGTTGGCCCTGGGTTCCTCCTAATGCGAGACAATGCTAGACCTCATGTGGCTGGAGTGTGTCAGCAGTTCCTGCAAGAGGAAGGCATTGATGCTATGGACTGGCCCGCCCGTTCCCCAGACCTGAATCCAATTGAGCACATCTGGAACATCATGTCTCGCATCCATCCACCAATGCCACGTTGCACCACAGACTGTCCAGGAGTTGGCGGATGCTTTAGTCCAGGTCTGGGAGGAGATCCCTCAGGAGACCATCCGCCACCTCATCAGGAGCATGCCCAGGCGTTGTAGGGAGGTCATACAGGCACGTGGAGGCCACACTCACTACTGAACCTCATTTTGACATGTTTTAAGGACATTACATCAAAGTTGGATCAGCCTGTAGTGTGGTTTTCCACTTTAATTTTGAGGGCTACTCCAAATCCAGACCTCCATGGGTTGATAAATTTGATTTCCATTGATAATTTTTGTGTGATTTTGTTGTCAGCACATTCAACTATGTAAAGAAAAATGTATTTAATAAGATTATTTCATTCATTCAGATCTAGGATGTGTTATTTTAGTGTTCCCTTTATTTTTTTGAGCAGTGTATATTGATGAAAAACAATACAGTACTGTAAAACATCAAATGCAGTGTTCTTCAACTTGCTTGCTTGTACTGTAAAAAGCAAAACGGAGTGATTACTGTACTTCTACATTTTCATCAACTCTGTCTTGTGGATTTGGCCACAGGTTCTCATCTACATCACAATGGATGTTTTCATCAGCCAAACATCTTCGAAAAAATCTTCGGGCGAATCCAGGCCTGACACTGGTCTGCCGTGACGTCATTGCATGCGTCATCCATGGCCTGGAGAAGAGTGACTTGTTCATGAGGGTGCCTGTCATAAACCTTCCATCTCCATGTGGAGAAACATTCCTCAAATCGGGTTAAGGAAAGGAGAGTATGGGGGTAAATACAGGGTGGTAAATTGTGCATGGGCCTGAAACCATGCTTGGACCATATGAGCATGGTGGAACCTGACATTATCCCACACAATGACATAGGTCACGCCATCGGCTCTACAGACCTGATCGAGCTCATCAAGGAAGGTTACAAGGAGAGCTGCATTATATGATCCAATACGAGGTCTGCGTCCCACCACACCATCTTCTGATATAGCCGCACACATGGTAATGTTGGCCCCACGTTGTCCAGGTACTTGGATGGTTGCCCTCTGGCCAATGAAATTCCGACCTCTCCTCCTTGTCTTGGCCAGGTTAAAGCCTGCCTCATCCAAATATATGAATTTGTGATGGTTGTCATCAGCATCCAGCTCCATCACCCTCTAAAAATACATTTTGGAAAGAGATTTACTGATTACTGTACAATGTAGAATTATTAGGGAATTTTATTACAACAGCCATCTTGAAACTGAACATACCTGAACATACTCAGTCCTCATTTGCTTCACTCTGTCTGCATTTCTTTCAAAAGGCACACGGTATAGTTGTTTTAAAGACACCTGGTGCCTTTTCAGCATGCGTGCAATAGTCTGCAAACTTATGGATTCCACATTGTTAAACATGTCTTCATTGTCCAAGAGATGCTGGCGAATTTCTGTAAGGCGAATATATTTTCTGGCCCGAACCAAATCGACCACAGCCTGCTCTTGTTGGTCAGTCAGAATTTTGCCTCTGCCTCTCCTATTTGGCCTAGTCTCAATTCTACAGGGAACATTACAGTAAGAAGACACTTGGTCACATCACCTACTCTGTGAAACACATTGGTATGCAGTCATTTGACAATTGAGAGTAGCATAATGTTTAGTGCATGCTGACGACTTACCGGTTCTCATTGCGGAAAGTTCTGATTATTGAGGCCACGGTTGACCTTCTGAGGTTGGGTTGTATCATTGTAGCCGCCTCAGTCATTGTCATGCCATGATTTATGACATGGTCTACAACTATTGCTCGGATTTCATTGGACACTCTTTGCTGTTGCTGCCGCTGTCTTGGTCCGTGGCCTTGTCCTCTACCACGTTCCCCCACACCTCTCAAACGAGGCCCACGACCACCTCTCAGAAGGGGTGCTTGTCCCCTGCCATTCCTTTGACCAACACGTCTTCCTCGTCTTCCTCCCACCACTGCTTGACCTCTATTGTGACCTGGATCACCTGCCGGCTCCATGTTACAGTACGTATCGCTATGTTGTTGCAAGTGGATCCCAATCAATTCTTTATATTCTCGTTCCACAAAGTGAACTCAATCATCAGTAACGAGTTGGCAGAATTGGACAAGCAATTACAAGGGCCTGCATCCATACAGTGCTGTACTGTCAATACTGTAAATAGTCTGAAAAGGTGGTACATGGGACCATAGAAACGGTGTCTGATAAAGAATGATGATGAAATATTACATCCATAGATAATGTAGTCTAATTGGTTCATGCTCCACGCTAATTGGTGACAATGAATCTCGTTATCTTGAAACCTTCATGATCTAAACATGGAATATAGTTTGTCTGTTTCCATACAACTATGCATTAAGAGCAATGCAACAGTTACTTATCATTTTGAGCAGTTGTATCAATTGATAGTTGGATAATTATAATGAAATGAATAGACACTCATCTGAAATGTAATGTGTGAATTGCCTTTTGAAATAGTAGTACTTTGATGTTAAGTTGTGTCATATTGAACAGGTGACTTTTGTTAAATGAACAAATGATCTTAGTTTTATGTGTATTGTATCCAAGCAATTGAAAAAATTGTTAGAGTTTTGAAAAATTTGCATTTTGATCATTGGTTGTGAGTTTTGTGTCTAGAGTTTTGAAAAATGACATCAAGGTTCTGAAATTAGTGCCAAAGTGATTGTAAAAAACTGTAATATGGAGTTGGTCCCCCCTTTGCTGCTATAACAGCCTCCACTCTTCTGGGAAGGCTTTCCACTAGATGTTGGAACATTGCTGTGGGGACTTGCTTCCATTCAGCCACAAGAGATTTAGTGAGGTCGGGCACTGATGTTGGGCGATTAGGCCTGGCTCGCAGTCGGCGTTCCAATTCATCCTAAAGGTGTTCGATGGGGTTGAGGTCAGGACTCTGTGCAGGCCAGTCAAGTTCTTCCACAGCGATCTCGACAAACCATTTCTATATGGACCTCGCTTTGTGCATGGGGAAGTTGTCATGCTGAAACAGGAAAGGGCCTTCCCCAAACTGTTGCCACAAAGTTGGAAGCACAGTATCGTCTAGAATGTCATTGTATGCTGTCGCGTTAAGATTTACCTTCACTGGAACTAAGGGGCCTAGCCCGAACCATGAAAAACAGCCCCAGACCATTATTCCTCCTCCACCAAACTTTACAGTTGGCACTATGCTTTGGGGCAGGTAGCGTTGTCCTGGCATCCGCTAAACCCAGTGATCTTAGGCTTGTGTGGGGCTGCTCGGCAGTGGTAGAAAAAGTACCCAATTGTCATACTTGAGTAAAAGTAAAGATACCTTAATATAAAATGACTCAAGTTAAAGTGGAAGTCACCCAGTAAAATACTACTTGAGTAAAAGTATAAAAGTATTTGGTGTTAAATATACTTAAGTTTTAAAAGTAATTAGTAAAACATACTTAAGTATCAAAAGTAAAAGTAAAAGTATAAATCATTTCAAATTCCTATATACAGGGAGTACCATGTTTTTTTTATTTACGGATAGCTAAAACACACTCCAACACCCAGACATAATTTACATACGAAGCATTTGTGTTTAGTGAATCCGCCAGATCAGAGGCAGTAGGGATGACCACGGATGTTCTCTTGATAAGTGCGTGAATTGCATTCAAAATGTAATAAGTACTTTTGAGTGCCAGGGAAAATGTATGGAGTGAAAAGTACAATATTTTCTTTAGGAATGTAGTGAAGTAAAAATAAAAGTTTAAAAATATATAAATAGTAAAGTAAAGTACAGATACTCCAAAAAACGACTTAAGTAGTACTTTCAAGTATTTTTACTTAAGTATTTTACACCACTGCTGCTCAGCCATGGAAACCCATTTCATGAAGCTCCCGACGAACACTTCCTGTGCTGAAGTTGCTTCCAGAGGTAGTTTGGAACATTGTAGTGAGTGTTGCAACCAGGACAGATTATTTTTACGCTTTACGAGCTTCAGCACTCGGTGGTCCCGTTCTGTGAGCTCGTGTGGCCGACCACTTCACGGCTGAGCCGTTGTTGTTCCTAGACGTTTCTGCTTCACAATAACAGCACTTACAGTTGACCGGGGCAGCTCTAGCAGGGCAGAAATTTGACGAACTGACTTGTTGGAAAGGTGGCATCCTATGAAAGTCACAGAGTACTTGCCATTCTACTGCCAATGTTTGTCTATGGAGATTGCATGGCTGTGTGCTCGGCTTTATACACCTGTCAGCAACGGCTGAAATAGCCTAATCCACTAATTTGAAAGGGTGTCCACATACTTTTGTATACAGTGCATTGGGAAAGTATTCAGACCCCTTGACTTTATCCACATTTTGTTACGTTACAGCCTTATTCTAAAATTGATTAAATATATATTTTTCCTCATCAATCTGCACACAATATCCCATAATGACAAAGAGAAAACAGGTTTGTAGAAATGTTTGCAAATGTATTAAAAATAAAAAACAGAAATACCTTATTTAGATAAGTATTTTTACCGTTTGCTATGAGACTCGAAATTGAGCTCAGGTGCATCCTGTTTCCATTGATCATCCTTGAGATGTTTCTACAACTTGATTGGAGTCCACCTGTGGTAAATTCAATTGATTGGACATGATTTGGAAAGGCACACACCTGTCTATATAAAGGTCCCACAGTTGACAGTGCATGTCAGAGCAAAAACATTTACATTTTACATTTACGTCATTTAGCAGACGCTCTTATCCAGAGCAACTTACAGTTAGTGAGTGCATACATTTTCATACTGGCCCTCCGTGGGAAACGAATCCACAACCCTGCCGTTGCAAGCGCCATGCTCTACCAACTGAGCTACACAGGGCCATGAGGTCGAAGGAATTGTCCGTAGAGCTCCAAGACAGGATTGTGTCGAGGCACAGATCTGGGGAAGGGTACCAATAAATTTCTGGAGCATTGAAGGTCCCCAAGAACACAGTGGCCTCCATCATTCTTAAATGGAAGAAGTTTGGAACCACCAAGACTCTTCCTAGAGCAGGCCGCCCGTCCAAACTGAGCAATTGGGGTTGAAATAACTTCTTCAGGGAGGTGACCAAGAACCCGATGGTCACTCTGACAGAGCTCCAGACTTCCTCTGTGGAGATGGGAGAACCTTCCAGAAGGACAACCATCTCTGCAGCACTCCACCAATCAGGCCTTTATGGTAGAGTGACCAGACGGAAGCCACTCCTCAGTAAAAAGCACATGACAGCCCGCTTGGAGTTTGCCAAAAGGCACCTAAAGGACTCTCAGACCATGAGAAACAAGATTCTCTGGTCTGATGAAACCAAGTTTCAACGCTTTGGCCTGAATACCAAGTATCACGTCTGGAGGAAACCTGGCACCATCACTACGGTGAAGCATGGTGGTGGCAGCATCATGCTGTGGGGATGTTTTCAGCGGCAGGGAATGGGAGACTAGTCAGGATCGAGGGAAAGATGACCGGAGCAAGGTACAGAGAGATCCTTGATGAAAACCTGCTCCAGAACGCTCAGGATATCAGACTGTGGCGAAGGTTCCCCTTCCAACAGGACAATGACCCTAAGCACACAGCCAAGACAATGCAGAAGTGGCTTCGGGACAAGTCTCTGAATGTCCTTGATTGGCCCAGCCAGAGCCCAGACTTGAATCCGATTGAACATCTCTGGAGAGACCTGAAAACAGCTGTGCAGTGACGCTCCCCATCCAACCTGACAGAGCTTGAGAGGATCTGCAGAGAAGAATGGGAGAAACTCCCCAAATACAGGAGTGCCAAGCTTGTGGCGTCATACCCAAGAAGGATCGAGGCTGTAATCGCTGCCAAAGGTGCTTCAACAAAATACTGAGTAAAGGGTCTGAATACTTATGTAAATGTGAAATTTCAGTAAGTTTTGTATATATTTTTGATTTAAAAAATCTAAACCTGTTTTTGCTTTGTCATTATGGGGTATTGTGTGTAGATTGATGAGAAAATGAACAATTTAATCCAGTTTAGAATAAGGCTGCAACGTAACAAAATGTGGAAAAAGTCAAGGGGTCTGAATACTTTCCGAATGCACTGCATGCCAGGCTAGGTTCCTAGGCTTATACCAACTGACATTACCCTGATAAACTAGACAAGACTAGTTAGAGTTAGGGTTATATATTATTGACATTACCCTATGACTGATGGTAACATGAGTGTTTGTTGTTACAATTGGCCCAGCGTCGTCCGGCTTTAGCCGGTGTAGGCCGTCATTGTAAATAATAATTTGTTCTGAACTGACTTGCCTAGTTAAATAAAGGTAAAATAAATCAAATAAACATGGGATCCTGACTTATCTCTCCCATTGTCTCTCCACAGATGCACATGGTGCTCTTCAACTCAGACAAGTACCCCAACATCTCTGTGGCAGCAGACAAGTCAGACGGCCTGGCTGTACTGGGAGTTCTGATAGAGGTGGGTAGGGGTAGGGGTACGGGTAGGGAGAGGAGGGGAGATGGAGAGGAGATGGAGAGGAGAGGAGAGGAGAGGAGAGGAGAGGAGAGGAGAGGAGAGGAGAGGAGAGGAGAGGAGAGGAGAGGAGAGGAGAGGAGAGGAGAGGAGAGGAGAGGAAGGGAGAGGAGAGGAGAGGAGAGGAGAGGAGAGGAGAGGAGAGGAGAGGAGAGGAGAGGAGAGGAGAGGAGAGGAGAGGAGAGGAGAGGAGAGGAGAGGAAGGGAGAGGAGAGGAGATGGAGAGGAGAGGAGAGGAGAGGAGAGGCAGACTCACGACAGACTTTCAGCCAGTTCCAAAATTGCTCCTTAACCTTTCCCCTCGGTCATAATTCTTGGATTCTTACACCTTACAAATCTGCAAACATCAAAGGGATAGGGCCAAGTGGAGGGGTAGGGAGTGATTTGGGACTGTCTGTCAATGAGCACCACTAACTAACTGTGCCTCTGCTGCAGGTCGGGGAATTCAATCCAGCGTTCGATCAGTTCCTCAAGTACATCAATGGTATTAAATACAGAGGTGCGTTTTAGGCTACATTGGTTTATATGGTCATGGTTAGTGAAAACAACTGTTGTGTGTGTTTAACTGGTAGATCATCTATTCCATTCTATTCCATCCTATTCCATTCTATTCTATTCCATCCTATTCCATCCTATCCTATTCCATTCTATGCCATCCTATTCCATTATATTCCATTCTATTCTATTCCATTCTATTCCATTCTATTCCATTCTATTCCATTCCATTCTATGCCATCCTATTCCATTATATTATATTCTGTTCTAATCCATTCCATCCTATTCCATTCCATTCCATTCCATTCCATTCTATTCCATTCCATCCTATTCCATTCTATTCCATTCCATTCTATTCCATTCCATTCTATTCCATTCCATCCTATTCCATTCTATTCCATTCCATTCCATTCCATTCCATCCTATTCCATCCTATTCCATTCTATTCCATTCCATTCTATTCTATTCCATTCTATTCCATTCCATTCTATGCCATCCTATTCCATTATATTATATTCTGTTCTATTCCATTCTATTCCATTCCATTCCATTCTATTCCATTCTATTCCATTCTATTATATTCCATCATATTCCATCCTATTCCATTCCATTCTATCCTATTCCATTCTATTCCATACTATTCTATTCCATTCTATTCCATTCTATTCCATTCTATTCTATGCCATCCTATTCCATTATATCATATTCTGTTCTATTCCATTATATTCCATTCCATTCCATTCAATTCCATTCTATACCATTCTATTCCATTCTATTATATTCCATCCTATTCCATCCTATTCCATTCCATTCTATTCCATCCTATTCCATTCCATTCCATTCCATTCTATTCCATTCCATCCTATTCCATTCTATTCCATTCCATTCTATTCCATTCCATCCTATTCCATTCTATTCCATTCCATTCCATTCCATTCTATTCCATTCCATCCTATTCCATTCTATTCCATTCCATTCTATTCCATTCCATCCTATTCCATTCCATTCCATTCCACTCCATCCTATTCCATCCTATTCCATCCTATTCCATTCTATTCCATTCCATTCCATTCTATTCTATTCTATTCCATTCTATTCCATTCCATTCCATTCCATTCTATGCCATCCTATTCCATTATATTATATTCTGTTCTATTCCATTCTATTCCATTCCATTCCATTCTATTCCATTCTATTCCATTCTATTCCATTCTAATCCATTCCATTCCATTCCATTCTATTCTATTCCATTCAAATCCATTCCATTCCATTCCATTCTATTCTATTCTATTCCATTCTATTCCATTCTATTCCATTCCATCCTATTCCATCCTATTCCATTCTATTCTATTCTGTTCTATTCCATTCCATCCTATTCCATTCCATCCTATTCCATTCTATTCCATTCCATTCCATTCCATTCTATTCTATTCCATTCCATTCTATGCCATCCTATTCCATTATATTATATTCTGTTCTATTCCATTCTATTCTATTCCATTCCATTCTATTCCATTCTAATCCATTCCATTCCATTCCATTCCATTCCATTCCATTCCATCCTATTCCATTCCATTCTATTCTATTTCATTCTATTCCATTCCATCCTATTCATTACATTCCGTCCTATTCCATTCCATTCCATTCCATCCTATTCCATTCCATTCCATTCCATTCTATTCCATTCTATTCCATTCTATTCCATTCCATTCTATGCCATCCTATTCCATTATATTATATTCTGTTCTATTCCATTCTATTCCATTATAATCCATTCCATTCCATCCTATTCCATTCCATTCTATTCTATTCCATTCTATTCCATTCCATCCTATTCATTACATTCCACCCTATTCCATTATATTCCATTCCATTCTATTCCATTCAATTCCATTCCATTCCATTCCATTCCATTCTATTATATTCCATCCTATTCCATTCTATTCCATTCCATTCCATCCTATTCCATTCCATCCTATTCCATTCCATTCCATCTTATTCCATTCTTTTCCATTCCATTCCATTCTATTCTATTCCATCCTATTCCATTCTATTCCATTCTATTCTATTCCATTCCATCCTATTCCATTCTATTCTATTCCATTCCATTCTATTCCATCCTATTATATTCCATTCCATTCCATCCGATTCTATTCCATTCCATTCTATTCCATTCCATTCAATTCTATTCCATTCCATCCGATTCTATTCCATTCCATTCTATTCCATTCCATTCAATTCTATTCCATTCCATCCTATTATATTCCATTCCATTCCATCCGATTCTATTCCATTCCATTCTATTCCATTCCATTCCATTCTGTTTTATTGGAACATGCAGATCAGAGGGTGCAGGTCCCAGCATTCAATATCCGCGGTCTGCTGCCTGCACTTCTGGATGAATACTACCGCTATGATGGCTCGTTGACCACTCCCCCCTGCTACCCCAGCGTCCTTTGGACTGTGTTCAAAAACCCTGTCACCATCTCACTCAAACAGGTTAGTTAATCTTACTCAAACTGGTTAATTCATCTCACTCAAACAGGTTAGTTAATCTCACTCAAACATGTAAGTCATCTCACTCAAACAAGTTAGTCCATCTTACTCAAACAGGTTAATCAATTTTACTCAAACAGGTTAGTTAATCTCACTCAAACATGTTAGTCCATCTTACTCAAACAGTTTAGTTCATCTCAATCAAACAGGTTAGTTCATCTCAATCAAACAGGTTAGTTCATCTCAATCAAACAGGTTTGTTCATTTCAATCAAACAGGTTAGTTCATCTCAATCAAACAGGTTTGTTCATTTCAATCAAACAGGTTTGTTCATCTTACTCAAACCGGTTTGTTCATCTCACTCAAACCGGTTTAGTTTCACACTGGAGCAGGCCAATCCAGTCTCCTCCACTGAGGCTTTTAACAACAGGGTCAGAGTTACATCACATCGCATTTTAATGCCCTTACTGAAGACGCCTGCCAGTAAGGGCTGTGGTTTGATGTCCGTCACGCTTGTCCATTTTATAGACTATCCCTGCAACAAAACAACATTTTACATATATGGATTTATAACTGTATCTGAAACCACAATAAACCAAACGTCTCTGTCTGAAACATCGCTGTGTGACTGAGCTGTTTGTTTTGTTTTACCCTTAGTTTCTGGCCCTAGCAACGACCATCTACTCCTCCCACCAACAGGAGTCGGCCCCGGTGCCCATGAACAGCAACTTCAGGAAACCACAGTACACAGACAACAGAGTTGTCCTCTGCTCTTTCCAGGGGGGTGAGTATGGTGCTAAACTCCTACCACATTACTACCACAGTACTACCACAGTACTACCACAGTACTACTACAGTACTCTAACAGTACTACAACAGCACAACCACAGTACTACCACAGTACTACTACAGTCCTACCACAGTACTACTACAGTACTAGAACAGTACTACTACAGTACTACCACAGTACTACCACAGTACTACCACAGTACTACTACAGTACTCTAACAGTACTACAACAGCACAACCACAGTACTACCACAGTACTACTACAGTCCTACCACTGTACTACTACAGTACTAGAACAGTACTACTACAGTACTAGAACAGTACTAGAACAGTACTACCACAGTACTGCTACAGTACTAGAACATTAGTACCACAGTACTACCACAGTACTAAAACAGTACTACCACAGTACTACTACAGTACTAGAACAGTACTACCACAGTACTACTACAGTACTACTACAGTACTAGAACAGTACTACCACGGTACTACCACAGTACTACTACAGTACTATAACAGTACTACCACAGTACTAAAACAGTACTACTACAGTACTAGAACAGTACTACTACAGTACTACTACAGTACTAAAACAGTACTATAACAGTACTACCACAGTACTACTACAGTACTACTACAGTACTACCACATCACTACTACAGTACTACTACAGTACTAGAACAGTACTACCACGGTACTACTACAGTACTAAAACAGTACTATAACAGTACTACTACAGTACTAGAACAGTACTAGAACAGTACTACCACAGTACTACTACAGTACTAGAACAGTACTACTACAGTACAACTACAGTACTACTACAGTACTAGAACAGTACTACCACGGTACTACTACAGTACTAAAACAGTACTATAACAGTACTACCACAGTACTACTACAGTACTACTACAGTACTACCACTGTACTACTACAGTACTAGAACAGTACTACTACAGTACAACTACAGTACTACTACAGTACAACTACAGTACTACTACAGTACTAGAACAGTACTACCACAGTACTACTACAGTACTACTACAGTACTACCATAGTACTACCTCAGTACTAATACAGTACTACCACAGTACTACCACTGTACTACTACAGTACTACCACAGTACTACCACAGTACTTTTAATACTCTTTGGTTTCCTCAACCCAGATTAAGCCTAGTCCTGGACTATAAAGCCTTCTCAATGGAGAATCTCAATGGCTTAATCTGTGTCCGGGAAACTGGCCCAATGGGTTAGATGTATTATAGGTGCATGATGACCAAGGTCAGCTTGAATGATGAATGGCAAAGCTCCTGCAGTGCTTTAAAAGGTCACTAAATGCAGCTTTAAAGGGGCAGGGTGGGGTCGACTGGGGTTGGGCCTGTGGTATCACCTATGGTTTTTGCTTTAATGGATGAACTGCGGTTGGTGTTGGGTTAGGGTGGAATGAACTGGGGTGATGCTGGGTTAGGGTGGAATTAATTTGGGTTGGAGCTGGGTTAGGGTGGGATGAACTGGGGTGGTGCTGGGTTAGGGTGGAATGAACTGGGGTGGTGCTGGGTTAGGGTGGGATGAACTGGGGTGGTGCTGGGTTAGGGTGGGATGAATTGAGGTGGTGCTGGGTTAGGGTGGGATGAATTGGGGTGGTTTTGGATTAGGGTGGAATGAATTGGGGTGGTGTTGGATTAGGGTGGAATGAATTGGGGTGGTGTTGGATTAGGGTGGAATGAACTGGGGTGGTGTTGGGTTAGGGTGGATTGAACTGGGGGTGGTGCTGGGTTAGGGTGGAATGAACTGGGGTGGTGCTGGGTTAGGGTGGAATGAACTGGGGTGGTGCTGGGTTAGGGTCGATGTGGGTGGGTGGGTTCTGTGAGGTACAGACCAGGGCTGTCAAACTGGCTGTGGTTCATCTGCTATCACCTGGTTATCATTTCTGGGTGTCTGCTTAGTGTTTACCGTAACTGCTTACTGCTTACCGTAACTGCTTACTGCTTACCGTAACTGCTTACTGCTTACCGTAACTGCTTAGTGCTTACCGTAACTGCTTAGTGCTTACCGTAACTGCTTACTGCTTACCGTAACTGCTTACTGCTTACCGTAACTGCTTAGTGCTTACCGTAACTGCTTAGTGCTTACCGTAACTGCTTACTGCTTACCGTAACTGCTTAGTGCTTACCGTAACTGCTTACTGCTTACCGTAACTGCTTACTGCTTACCGTAACTGCTTAGTGCTTACCGTAACAGCTTAGTGCTTACCGTAACTGCTTAGTGCTTACCGTAACTGCTTACTGCTTACCGTAACTGCTTAGTGCTTACCGTAACTGCTTACTGCTTACCGTAACTGCTTAGTGCTTACCGTAACTGCTTAGTGCTTACCGTAACTGCTTAGTGCTTACCGTAACTGCTTAGTGCTTACCGTAACAGCTTAGTGCTTACCGTAACTGTGCTTCTCTGTCCTCTTTGATGCTTTTCCCGACTTTCTCTTTTCAAGTTGATCCTTAATTACCACTTTATTCCTGACTTCCTCTCTAACTTGATCGCGTCAATTAGCTTTTAAAAGGTGGGCGTGCTTCATGTCTCTAAAAATTAAACGTTACCGCTTCAGAATGAGATGAAATGAAATGCTCTCCCTCGCTCATAAATGTGACTTTAGCCCTCTTTTCAGTGGCGGTTCACCACACACTATAGATCCACATACCATATTACAGTCTGAATGACATACCATGCTCTGCTCTGTGGTCTGACAGTATGACAGGAATCTGCATGGTGTTCTCAGCTACTCAAATTCCCTTTCCATTTCCAAGGGCTGTACGCTTCTTTATAATAGCAGGTCTCTCTGATTATGGCTCTTCTTTGGCATGGCAGTGCTGTATCTCCTCTTCCTCTGGCTTGCATGGGGGTACCCCGTCTATCTTCAGAAGGGGAATCCTGCTGCATGGGGGTACCCCGTCTATCTTCAGAAGGGGAATCCTGCTGCATGCGCTAGGCCAACGCCATATTGGACATGTCCCTTGCCTCTGGGACTTTAATAAACCTCTAATGTCCTTGGCTCTGTATCTGATTCAGGCAGAGGACTGCAGGGTGGTGTTCAGACAGTCACCTCTCCGTTCCTGAGGAGGCAGATCATCAACCAGCTGTTAGTTGGAGACCTGGCAGACCTGGCTGATCAGGACGGCCTCAACCAGCTGTTAGTTGGAGACCTGGCAGACCTGGCTGATCAGGACGGCCTCAACCAGCTGTTAGTTGGAGACCTGGCAGACCTGGCTGATCAGGACGGGCTCAACCAGCTGCTGCCCAAGAAGCCCAGAGCACCAGGCAAGAAGTGGAATGACCTCGAAAACCACCAGAAAGGCTGGATCCAGACCCAGCGCCATACTGGGTCCAAGCACCACCAGAACACCTGGTCTCAGACCCAGAACAGCCTCAAGCAGCAGTGGCTGAAGCCCAATAAGGTGCCATCCGGAGGTGCAGGAGCTGCCAGACTAGTCCCCTCTCCCAGGAAGAACCACCAGAACAGGCAACCTGTGTGGAAGTCAGGTCTGAGCGAGGACATTCTGTGTTACGTCTCTTTCGAGCAGAATGTGTCTCGCCAGCTGAACAGAGGGAGATCCCCTCCTCACACAGACACCCAGCTGGTCCAGGCTCTCAGAGAAACTCTGTTCCCAGAGCTCAACCTGCGCAGCTACCTGGGCTGTAAGTCTGACCTGGGTCTGCCCACCATCAGGCAGCTCCTCCGGGGGAGATCGGCCACAGATGAGGCCCTGGAGCTGGACCAGGCCATTGTCAAGGCCTTGGGGGGGACAGGGCAGAGGGGCTCCACAGCTCAGCAACAGCAGACCGTGGTGGGACAGAGAGGGTCAACAGAGAAGCAGCAGACCAACACCCTCTCCAAGCACCATACAGGCTTCGCTCCAGCCCCTGCTGCCGTGCCTAGGAAACCCGATCAGCCAATCCCATGGCTCCAGCCTATGGAGTGGGAGGACTAGAGTCCAGCCAGGCAAGATGTATAACCTTTAAACCCTAAACCTATAACCAGTGCAAAGCACCATCAGCCCCGCCCTCAGCTCAATCTACAGTCGCTAGTGAAAGTCTACACACCCTTTGTACTGTCTTCACATTTTGCTGCCTTAAAATTCAATCTAAAAGGGGATTAAAGTGATTTTTCCCCCTATCGATCTACACAACCTACTCCACATTTTCAAAGTAAAATAAAAAATTGTAGAAGATTTTCCAAATGACTAAGAAATACTAAATGTGGATGTATTGATTGCGTCGTATGGTCTTCACACCCCAGTGTTATTGGCAGCCTTCACAGCTGTGAATCATTTTGAATATGATTCTACCAACCAGCTGTTAGGGCAGCATATATCCAAACCTTCAGAAAGGATTCACCCCTTTTACTTATTCCACATTTTGTTGTGTTACAGCCTGAATTAAAAACGTATTACATTTAGATTTTGTGTCACTGATCTACACACAATACCCCATAATGTCGAAGTGGAATTATTATATATATATATATATATATATATATATATATATATATATATATGTATATACAGTGGGGAGAACAAGTATTTGATACACTGCCGATTTTGCAGGTTTTCCTACTTACAAAGCATGTAGAGGTCTGTAATTTTTATCATAGGTAAACTTCAACTGTGAGAGACGGTATCTAAAACAAAAATCCAGAAAATCACATTGTATGATTTTTAAATAATTAATTTGCATTGTATTGCATGACATAAGTATTTGATCACCTACCAATCAGTAAGAATTCCAGCTCTCACAGACCTGTTAGTTTTTCTTTAAGAAGCCCTCCTGTTCTCCACTCATTACCTGTATTAACTGCACCTGTTTGAACCCGTTACCTGTATAAAAGACACCTGTCCACACACTCAATCAAACAGACTCCAACCTCTCCACAATGGCCAAGACCAGAGAGCTGTGTAAGGACATCAGGGATAAAATTGTAGACCTGCACAAGGCTGGGATGGGCTACAGGACAATAGGCAAGCAGCTTGGTGAGAAGGCAACAACTGTTGGCGCAATTATTAGAAAATGGAAGAAGTTCAAGATGACGGTCAATCACCCTCGGTCTGGGGCTCCATGCAAGATCTCACCTCGTGGGGCATCAATGATCATGAGGAAGGTGAGGGATCAGCCCAGAACTACACGGCAGGACCTGGTCAATGACCTGAAGAGAGCTGGGACCACAGTCTCAAAGAAAACCATTAGTAACACACTACGCCGTCATGGATTAAAATCCTGCAGCGCATGCAAGGTCCCCCTGCTCAAGCCAGCGCATGTCCAGGCCCGTCTGAAGTTTGCCAATGACCATCTGGATGATCCAGAGGAGGAATGGGAGAAGGTCATGTGGTCTGATGAGACAAAAATAGAGCTTTTTGGTCTAAACTCCACTCGACGTGTTTGGAGGAAGAAGAAGGATGAGTACAACCCCAAGAACACCATCCCAACCGTGAAGCACAGAGGTGGAAACATAATTATTTGAGGATGCTTTTCTGCAAAGGGGACAGGACGACTGCACCGTACTGAGGGGAGGATGGATGGGGCCATGTATCGCGAGATCTTGGCCAACAACCTCCTTCCCTTAGTAAGAGCATTGAAGATGGGTCGTGGCTGGGTCTTCCAGCATGACAACGACCCGAAACACACAGCCAGGGCAACTAAGGAGTGGCTCTGTAAGAAGCATCTCAAGGTTCTGGAGTGGCCTAGCCAGTCTCCAGACCTGAACCCAATAGAAAATCTTTGGAGGGAGCTGAAAGTCCGTATTGCCCAGCGACAGCCCCGAAACCTGAAGGATCTGGAGAAGGTTTGCATGGAGGAGTGGGCCAAAATCCCTGCTGCAGTGTGTGCAAACCTGGTCAAGACCTACAGGAAACGAATGATCTTCGTAATTGAAAACAAAGGTTTCTGTACCAAATATTAAGTTCTGCTTTTCTGATGTATCAAATACTTATGTCATGCAATAAAATGCAAATTAATTATTTAAATATCATACAATGTGATTTTCTGGATTTTGGTTATAGATTCCGTCTCTCACAGTTGAAGTGTACCTATGATAAAAATTACAGACCTCTACATGCAAAAAAACTGCAAAATCTGCAAAATCGGCAGTGTATGAAATACTTGTTCTCCCCAATGTTATATATATATATATATATATATATATATATATATATATATATATATATATATATTATACTTTTTTAAGCTGGAGTGTCTTGAGTCAAACCTAAATAAATTCAGGAGTAAACATGTGCTTAACAAATTGCATAATAAGTTGCAGGGACTCATTCTGTGTTCAATAATAGTGGTTAACATGATTGTTGAATGACTTCCCCATCTCTGTACCCCACACATACAATTATCTGTAAGAGTAGTGCATTTCAAGCACAGATTCAACTACAAAGACCAGGGAGGTTTTTCAATGCCTAAAAAGAAGGGCACGATTGGTAGATGTGATTTCTTTTTTCGAGCAGACCCTAAATATCCCTTTGAGCACAGTGAAGTTATTAATTAGGCTTTGGATGGTGTATCAAAACACCCAGTCACTACAAAGATACAGGCATCCTTCCTAGTACCTGTGCCCAAAAAACGAAGGTAACCTGCCTAAATGTGCCCTGTAGCACTCACATCGGTAGCCATGAAGTGCTTTGAAAGGCTGGTCATGGCTCACATCAACACCATCATCCCGGAAACCCTAGACCCACTCCAATTCACACAACACTCCAACAGATCCACAGATGACGCAATCTCAATCGCCCTTTCCACCTGGACAAAACAGAGGGTAGTTCGTACGGCCCCGTACATGACTGGGGCCAAGCTTCCTGCCATCCAGGACCTCTATACCAGGCGGTGTCAGAGGAAGGCCCTAAAAATGGTCAAAGACTCCAGTCACCCAAGTCATAGACTGTTCTCTCTGCTACCGCACGGCAAGCAGTACTGGAGCGCCAAGTCTAGGTCCAAAAGGCTCCTTAACAGCTTCTACACCCAAGCCATAAGATTGCTGAACAATTAATCAAATGGCGACCCGGAGTGTTTGCATTGACCCCCCCAGCTGGTGTGCGGTCTCTAATCTCTATTTACATTGACCCCACCCCCTTTGTTTTAACACTGCTGCTACTCACTGTTTATTATCTATGGATAGTCACTTTACCTCTACCTACATGTACAAATTACCTCGACTAACCTGTACCCCCGTACACTGACTCAGTACCCCCCTGTATATAGCCTTGTTATTGTTTTTTTAAAGTTTTTTTACTTTTGTTTATTTAGTAAATATTTTCTTAACTCTATTTCTTGAACTGCATTGTTGGTTAAGGGCTTGTAAGTAAGCATTTCATGGTAAGGTCTACTACACCTGTTGTATTCGGCGCATGTGACAAATAAAAATGTGATTTAACTCAGTTTCTGGAGAGGAAGGAAACTGCTCAGGGATTTTACAATTAGGCCAATGGTGATTTTAAAACAGTTACACAGTTTAATGGCTTTGATAGGGGAAAAACTAAGGATGGATCAACGACATTGTAGTATCTCCATAATATTAACCTAAATGACAGAGTGAAAAGAAGGAAGCCTGTACAGAATAAAAATATTCCAACACATGCATCCTGTTTGCAACAAGGCACAAAAATTGTGGCAAAGAATTTTTTATTTTTTTCCCGAATACAAAGCGTTATGTTTGGGGCAAATCCAACACAACACATCACTGAGTACCACTCTTCATATTTTCGAGCATGGTGGTGGCTGCATCATGTTATGGGTATGCTTGTCATCCGCAAGGACTAGAGCGTTTCTTAGGATAGAAATACATGGAGCACAGCTATAAGCACATGCAAAATCCTAGAGGAAAACCTGGTTCAGTCTGCTTTCCAACAGACACTGGGAGACGAATTCACATCTAATCTACATTGGTTGCTTACCAAGAAAACATTGAATGTTCCTGAGTGGCCTAGTTACAGTTTTGATTTAAATCGACTTGAAAATCTATGGCAAGAGTTAAAAATGGCTGTCTAGCAATGATCAACAATGAACTTGACAGAGGTTGAAGCATTTTTTAAGAATAATGGACAAATATTGTACAATCCAGGTGTGCAAAGCGCTTAGAAACTTACCCAGAAAGCCTCACAGCTGTAATCGACACCAAAGATGCTTCAATCAATTAAAAATTAAAAAATGTAAAGTTGTTTTCACTTTGTCATTATGGGGGACTGTGTGTAGATAGTGTGATTTGTATTTATTTAATCCATTTTGAATTCAGGCTGTAACAAAATGTGGAATAAGTCAAGGGGTATGAATACTTTCTGAAGGAACTGTACGTTGCCTTAAGAGCTGTGCAAAGTTGGTAGAATATTATTCACAGCTGTAATGGCTGGCAATGCTTCCACCACGTACACTACCATTCAAATGTTTGGGGTCACTTAGAAATGTCCTTGTTTTCGAAAGAAAAAGCAAATTTTTTGTCCATTAAAATAACATCAAATTGATCAGAAATACAGTGTAGACATTGTTAATGTTGTAAATGGCTATTGTAGCTGGAAACGGCTGATTTTTTTATGGAATATCTACATAGGCGTACAGAGGCCCATTATCAGCAACCATCAATCCTGTGTTCCAATGGTACGTTGTCTTTGCTAATCCAACTTTATCATTTTAAAAGGCTAATTGATCATTTGAAAACCCTTTTGCAATTATGTTAGCACAGCTGAAAACTGTTGTGCTGATTAAAGAAGCAATAAAACTGGCCTACTTGAGACTAGTTGAGTATCTGGAGCAACAGCAATTGTGAGTTCAATTACAGGCTCAAAATGGCCAGAAACAAATAACTTTCTTCGGAAACTCATCAGTCTATTCTTGTTCTGAGAAACTGAAGATCTCGTACAACGCTGTGTACTACTCCCTTCACAGTACAGCGCAAACTGCACAACTGAGCAAGAGGACAAATACATTAGAGTGTCTAGTTTGAGAAACAGACGCCTCACAGGTCCTCAACTGGCAGCTTCATTAAATAGTACCCGCAAAACACCAGTCTCAACGTCATCAGTGAAGAGGCGACTCCGGGATGCTGACCTTCTAGGCAGAGTTGCAAAGAAAAAGCCATATCTCAGACTGGCCAATTAAAAGAAAATATTAAGATGGGCAGTCTGAGATATGGCTTTTTACACAGTATTTCTGATCAATTTTATGTTATTTTAATGGACAAAAAAAATTGCTTTTCTTTCGAAAACAAGGAAATTTGTAAGTGACCCCAAACTTTTGAACGGTAGTGTATTAACTCTGGGGTGTGAAGATAGATGCAATCAAGACATATTTGTCTTTTTCATTTTTTCATTTGGAAAGTGTTCTATTCACTTTGAAAATATGGAGTAGGTTGTGTAGATCTGTAGGAAAAAAAATCTAATGTAATCCCTTTTTAGATGTAATTTTAAGGCAGCAAAATGTGAACCTAAGAGAACCTAAAATGGTTATTTGGCTGTCCCCATAGGAAAACAGAGGGTTCCACATGGAACTCAAAAGGGTTCTATCTGGAACCAAAAACGGTTTCCTAGGAGACAGTCGAAGAACCCTTTTGGAACCCTTCTATCTAAGAGTTCTGATCGCTAATCTCGGATACCAGACTCAGAGGCTACACACAAGCAACAGAGTGGAATCACAACGCTTTAAAACCAGAGACATTTCCTGATGATTTGGGTTCCTTGAGTGGCGCAGCGGTCTAAGGCAGTGCATCGCAGTGCTTGAGGCATCACTACAGACCCCCCTGGTTCGATTCCAGGCTGTATCACAACCGGCCGTGATTGGGAGTCCCATAGGGCGGCGCACAATTGGCCCAGCGTCGTCCGGGTTTGGGCAGGATATTTTGTCATATCTCTCTTTAGGGGAAGTTAATAATAATAATAATATGCCATTTAGCAGACGCTTTTATCCAAAGCGACTTACAGTCATGCGTGCATACATGCATACATTTTTGTGTATGGGTGGTCCCGGGGATCGAACCCACTACCTTGGCGTTACAAACGCCGTGCTCTACCAGCTGAGCTACAGAGGACCACTCTTAATAGAGTACACAGTAAGTTGTAAGTTTTAAGTCAGCGAGGGTCAGTTGTAAGGATACATTTTAAGTGACTGAGGGTCAGTTGTAAGGATAAGTTGAACTGTTTTGGGGGATGCAACTTTAAACAAGTCAGTTGTAAGAATTGGAAATATAATGAATTAGAAAAACTAGAACAGAAAATCCATGACTTAGAAAGAAAACACAGCTTAGATAGAAATGTTGACACCCTTCAACAGTTGGACACTTTGAAGCTTCACTGTAACATAATAAACCCGCTGCCATGACATCCAAACAACAATACGTTGAGCGAGGTGAAAGTGAAATGAAGAAAGAGGAAGAGGAACTAACCATCCATAGCATTAAAACCCCAGATGGTAGCATAACAATGGATCCTTCTGAAATTAACTCAGTCTTTAAAACATTTTATCACAAACTGTATCAATCCGAAAACAAAAGCTCAAAGGAGGATATAAATAATTTATATAATAAGGTCATTTTACCAATTATAAGGGAACCAGAGAAAATGAGTATGGATTGAAACATTACTCCAGGTGAACTGTTGGAGGCCATCAATAATCTACAAAATGGGAAATCTCATGATGGATTCCCAGTGGAATCGTATAGACATTTTCGTGGTCCTCTGTAGCTCAGCTGGTAGAGCACGGCGCTTGTAACGCCAGGGTAGTGGGTTCGATCCCCGGGACCACCCATACGTAAAAATGTATGCACACATGACTGTAAGTCGCTTTGGATAAAATCGTCTGCTAAATGACATATTATATTAAATTACTAAAGTCTATGCTACTTATGCTCACAGCAGCTGTAGAGAAAAATGAACTTCCCCAGTCACTATGTTTGGCTACAATCACCCTACTTATAAAGAAAGACGAGGATCCATTGTCATGCGGATCCTTCCTCCCAGTTTCACTGTTGAATGTAGATTACAAAATCATTGCTAAGGTATTGGCTTTTCACATAGAAACAGTAAAACAAAAGTTCATCCACTCAGATCAAATAGGGTTTATACGGAACAGGATGTCTTCAGACGATGTCCGCTGATTTTTAAAAAATATAATCCGTCATACCAGGAACTGGAACGCTCCAAAAGTGGCAGTATCAATAGATGCTGAAAAAGCGTTCGATAGGGTGGAATGGGTATATTTGGTGGCTGTTTAAAAAAAGGTTGGTTTTGGTCTGGTATTTATTTCCTGGATTGGGCTAGTGTATAAATCCCCCAAAGTGGCTATAAGAACAAATGGACAGATCTCTGAATCATTTAAGTTGTCCAGAGGGACCAGACAGGTCTGGCCAGTTAGAGGGACCAGACAGGTCTGGCCAGTTAGAGGGACCAGACAGGTCTGGCCAGTTAGAGGGACCAGACAGGTCTGGCCAGTTAGAGGGACCAGACAGGTCTGGCCAGTTAGAGGGACCAGACAGGTCTGGCCAGTTAGAGGGACCAGACAGGTCTGGCCAGTTAGAGGGACCAGACAGGTCTGGCCAGTTAGAGGGACCAGACAGGTCTGGCCAGTTAGAGGGACCAGACAGGTCTGGCCAGTTAGAGGGACCAGACAGGTCTGGCCAGTTAGAGGGACCAGACAGGTCTGGCCAGTTAGAGGGACCAGACAGGTCTGGCCAGTTAGAGGGACCAGACAGGTCTGGCCAGTTAGAGGGACCAGACAGGTCTGGCCAGTTAGAGGGACCAGACAGGTCTGGCCAGTTAGAGGGACCAGACAGGTCTGGCCAGTTAGAGGGACCAGACAGGTCTGGCCAGTTAGAGGGACCAGACAGGTCTGGCCAGTTAGAGGGACCAGACAGGTCTGGCCAGTTAGAGGGACCAGACAGGTCTGGCCAGTTAGAGGGACCAGACAGGTCTGGCCAGTTAGAGGGACCAGACAGGTCTGGCCAGTTAGAGGGACCAGACAGGTCTGGCCAGTTAGAGGGACCAGACAGGTCTGGCCAGTTAGAGGGACCAGACAGGTCTGGCCAGTTAGAGGGACCAGACAGGTCTGTCCAGTTATTGATTTGCTTTAGAACCCCTAGCATCAATAATCAGAACTCATGGCTCAATCCGGGGAATAGAGATTGGTGGAGAACAACGTGTGATATTGTATGCAGATTACATTTTACTGTATTTATCTGAACCAAAACATTCTCTGTCATTTATTTTGCAACACATCAGGATGCTGCATCAGGATTCAAAGTGAATTTGGAGAATTATGACTTTTCAAGCTTGGAAAGTAGATTTCAGGTGGAAATGGACAAAGCCATATGAAATCCCTGGGTGTATTGATACCTTGCTATTTGGAGGAGGCCTATAAAATCAACTACTCTCCTTTAAGAGATAGGATTGAGTCCGATGTTCAGAGATGGAGAACTCTCCCTATTTCTATGTTAGGTAGGGTCAACATAATCAAAATGAATATATTACCAAGGTTGATGTATTTACTGTATACCAAGCCTTACCCAGTTTCAATTCCATCCAACTTTTTTTTATAAAATAAATGGCCTGCTCTCCAACTTTATTTGGAATGGAAAGACCTCAAGAGACAAACTGACAGTTTTACACCTGCCCTATAAGGCTGTAGGTCTTGGACTACCTCAGATGAAAATGTACAACTGTATTCACTTAAACAATGGACAGCAGACTATCCTTGTGCTTGGATGAGTATTGAAGCCGTAAATGTAATACCTTATCATTTAAAATATATTCACTACATTCGGGTTCAAAGCATTGAAGAGCAAAACAGACAATCCAATGATTTTCAATTACATTTGTATTTGGGAAAATGTACATAAATTCATGAAATGGAAGAACCCCATATCTCTAGGCTAGAACAACCCAACATTACCTCAACATTACCTCAACATTACCTCAACATTACCTCCAGCATTTAATGACCTTTAAGTCCTGGTTCCAAAGTGGCATCATGAATTTTGAGCACATGCATTTTCATGGCTCACTACCGTCATTCAATCAATTACAAGAACATTTGGGTTATCCAAAACTAATTTTTTTTAAATTCTAAGAAATCTTATTCAATCACTTCAACGGAATCTGGATTAACCTAAAGCATCTAGCATTGAAAAAATACTGAAAATAGCTGCAACGCCAAAGAAGTTGATTGCTAAATTATATCAAGGGTTAATTGAAACATCACCCTGATAGTTCAAAACCTATAAGGAAAAATGGGAAACAGATTGATGAGAGCTATTGGTCACAGATAAGGGAAAATGTTCGTATTTGCAACCTACAACCTTAGACATAAATTTTTGTAATTCAAAATAATCCATAGGATTTACTCCACTCCTGCCAGAATGCATATAATTCACCCAGAAATGTCTCATCTCTGTTGGAGATGTGAAAACACAAAGGAACCCTGTTACATATGCAGTGGTTCTGTGACAAACGGACACCATTTTGGGATAATGTCTGTCTCATTTCATTGGTCTAGGAATGTATATCCATCCATCTCCACGCTCATGTCTGTTGGGAAATGTAAAAATTGGTGACCAATATCAAAGAAAGTTTTGTGACTTTCAATACACATATACAGTGCATTCGGAAAGTATTCAGACCCCTTGACTTTTTCTAAATTTTGTTACATTACAGCCTTATTCTAAAATTGATTAAATAGTTTTCCCCCCTCATCAATCTACACACAATACCCCATAATGAAAAAACTAAAAAGTTTTTTCTTTTCTTCAAATTTATTAAAAATAAAAAACTGAAATATCACATTTCCATAAGTATTCAGACGTTTTTTTTTTCTTTACTCAGTACTTTGTTGAAGCACCTTTAGCAGCGATTACAGCCTCGAGTCTTCTTGGGTATGATGCTATCCCGAGTGGCGCAGTGGTCTAAGGCGCTGCATCACAGTGCTAGCTGTGCCACTAGAGATCCTGGTTCGAAATCCAGGCTCTGCTGTAGCCGGCCGCGACCGGGAGACCCATGGGGCGGCACACAATTGGCCCAGCGTCGTCCAAGGTAGGGGAGGGTTTGGCCGGCAGGGATGTAGCTCAGTTGGTAGAGCATGGTGTTTTCAACGCCAGGGTTGTGGGTTCGATTCCAACGGGGGGCCAATATAAAAAATATAATAATAATAATTGTATGCACTAACTGTAAGTCGCTCTGGATAAGAGCGTCTGCTAAATGACTAAATAAATAAATAAAAATAAATAAAAATGCTACAGGCTTGGCACACCTGTATTTGGGGAGTTTCACCCATTCTTCTCTGCAGATCCTCTCAAGCTCTGTCAGGTTGGATGGGGAGTGTTGCTGCACAGCTATTTTCAGGTCTCTCCAGAGATGTTCAATTGGGTTCAAGTCCAGAATCTGGCTGAGCCACTCAAGAACATTCAGAGACTTGTCCCGAAGCCACTCCTGCATTGTCTTGGCTGTGTGCTTAGGGTCGTTGGCCTGTTGGAAGGTGAACCTTCACCCCAGTCTGAGGTCCTGAGCGCTCTGGAGCAGGTTTTCATCAAGGATCTCTCTGTACTTTGCTCCGTTAATCTTTCCCTCAATCCTGACTAGTCTCCCAGACCCTGCCACTGAAAAACATCCCCACAGCATCATGGTGCCAGGTTTCCTCCAGACTTGACGCTTGGCATTCAGGCCAAAGAGTTCAATCTTGGTTTCATCAGACCAGAGAATCTTGTTTCTCATGGTCTGAGAGTCCTTTAGGTGCCTTTTGGCAAACTAAAAGCAGGCTGTCATGTGCCTTTTACTGAGGAGTGGCTTCCATCTGGCCACTCTACCATAAAGGCCTGATTGGTGGAGTGCTGCAGAGATGGTTCCTATCTCCACAGAGGAACTCTGGAGCTCTGGCAGAGTGACCATTGGGTTCTTGGTCACCTCCCTGACCAAAGCCCTTCTCCTCCGATTGCTCAGTTTGCCCGGGCGGCCAGCTCTAGGAAGAGTCTTGGTGCTTCCAAACTTCTTCCATTTAAGAATGATGGAGGCCACTGTGTTCTTGGGGACCTTCAATGCTGCAGACATTTTTTGGTACCCTTCCCCAGATCTGTGCCTCGACACAATCCTGTCTCGTAGCTCTACGGATAATTCCTTCGACCTCATGGCTTGGTTTTTGCTCTGACATGCACTGTCAACTCTGGGACCTTATATAGACAGGTGTGTGCCTTTCCAAATCATGTCCAATCAATTATATATCATCAATATAGTATTACTATGTACCATAGACCATGATATCAATTTGATTACTTTATACCATGGACCATGATATCAGTAGTTCTACTAAATACCATGGACCAAGATATCAATATGATTACTATATACCATGGACCATGATATCAATATTATTACTATATACCATGGACCTAGATATCAATATGATTACTATATACCATGGACCATGATATTAGTAGTTCTACTAAATACCATGGACCAAGATATCAATATGATTACTATATACCATGGACCATGATATCAGTAGTTCTACTAAATACCAAGGACCAAGATATCAATATGATTACTATATACCATGGACCATGATATCAGTAGTTCTACTAAATACCATGGACCAAGATATCAATATGATTACTATATACCATGGACCGTGATATCAGTAGTTCTACTAAATACCATGGACCTAGATATCAATATGATTACTATATACCATGGACCATGATATCAGTAGTTCTACTAAATACCATGGACCAAGATATCAATATGATTACTATATACCATGGACCATGATATCAGTAGTTCTACTAAATACCATGGACCAAGATATCAATATGATTACTATATACCATGGACCATGATATCAATATTATTACTATATACCATGGACCATGATATCATTAGTTCTACTAAATACCATGGACCAAGATATCAATATGATTACTATATACCATGGACCAAGATATCAATATGATTGCTATATACCATGGACCATGGCATCAATATAATTACTATATACCATGGACTATGATATCAATATGATTACTATATACCATGGACCATGATATCAGTAGTTCTACTAAATACCATGAACCAATATATCAATATGATTACTATATACCATGGACCATGATATCAGTAGTTCTACTAAATACCATGAACCAAGATATCAATATGATTACTATATACCATGGACCATGATATCAGTAGTTCTACTAAATACCATGGACCAAGATATCAATATGATTACTATATACCATGGACCAAGATATCAATATGATTACTATATACCATGGACCAAGATATCAATATGATTACTATATACCATGGACCGTGATATCAGTAGTTCTACTAAATACCATGGACCTAGATATCAATATGATTACTATATACCATGGACCATGATATCAGTAGTTCTACTAAATACCATGGACCAAGATATCAATATGATTACTATATACCATGGACCATGATATCAGTAGTTCTACTAAATACCATGGACCAAGATATCAATATTATTACTATATACCATGGACCATGATATCATTAGTTCTACTAAATACCATGGACCAAGATATCAATATGATTACTATATACCATGGACCAAGATATCAATATGATTACTATATACCATGGACCATGGTATCAATATGATTACTATATACCATGGACTATGATATCAATATGATTACTATATACCATGGACCATGATATCAGTAGTTCTACTAAATACCATGAACCAATATATCAATATGATTACTATATACCATGGACCATGCTATCAGTAGTTCTACTAAATACCATGAACCAAGATATCAATATGATTACTATATACCATGGACCATGATATCAGTAGTTCTACTAAATACCATGAACCAAGTTATCAATATGATTACTATATACAATGGACCATGATATCAGTAGTTCTACTAAATACCATGGACCAAGATATCAATATGATTACTATATACCATGGACCATGATATCAATATGATTACTATATACCATGGACCATGATATCAATATGATTACTTTATACCATGGACCATGATATCAATATGATCACAATATATAATGGACCAAGATATCAATATGATTACTATATACCACGGACCAAGATATCAATATGATTACTATATACCATGGACCATGATATCAATAGGATTACTATATACCATAGACCATGATATCAATATGATTACTATATACCATGGACCATGATATCAGTAGTTCTACTAAATACCATGGACCAAGATATCAATATGATTACTATATACCATGGAGCATGATATCAATATGATTACTATATACCATGGACCATGATATCAATATGATTACTATATACCATGGACCAATATATCAATATGATTACTATATACCATATATCAAGATATCAATATGATTACTATATACCATGGACCATGATATCAATATGATTACTATATACCATGGACCATGATATCAATATGATTATTGTATACCATGGACCAAGATATCAATATGATTACTATATACCATGGACCATGATATCAATATGATTAATATATACCATGGATCAAGATATCAATATGATTACTATATACCATGGACCATGATATCAATATGATTACTATATACCATGGACCATGATATCAATATGATTACTATATACCATGGATCAAGATATCAGTATGATTACTATATACCATGGACCATGATATCAATATGATTACTATATACCATGGACCATGATATCAATATGATTACTATATACCATGGATCAAGATATCAGTATGATTACTATATACCATGGAGCATGATATCAATATGATTACTATATACCATGGATCAAGATATCAATATGATTACTATATACCATGGATCAAAGATATCAATATGATTACTATATACCATGGACCAAGATATCAATATGATTACTATATACCATGGATCAAGATATCAATATGATTACTATATACCATGGACCATGATATCAGTAGTTCTACTAAATACCATGAACCAAGATATCAATATGATTACTATATACCATGGACCATGATATCAGTAGTTCTACTAAATACCATGGACCAAGATATCAATATGATTACTATATACCATGGACCAAGATATCAATATGATTACTATATACCATGGACCAAGATATCAATATGATTACTATATACCATGGACCGTGATATCAGTAGTTCTACTAAATACCATGGACCTAGATATCAATATGATTACTATATACCATGGACCATGATATCAGTAGTTCTACTAAATACCATGGACCAAGATATCAATATGATTACTATATACCATGGACCATGATATCAGTAGTTCTACTAAATACCATGGACCAAGATATCAATATTATTACTATATACCATGGACCATGATATCATTAGTTCTACTAAATACCATGGACCAAGATATCAATATGATTACTATATACCATGGACCAAGATATCAATATGATTACTATATACCATGGACCATGGTATCAATATGATTACTATATACCATGGACTATGATATCAATATGATTACTATATACCATGGACCATGATATCAGTAGTTCTACTAAATACCATGAACCAATATATCAATATGATTACTATATACCATGGACCATGCTATCAGTAGTTCTACTAAATACCATGAACCAAGATATCAATATGATTACTATATACCATGGACCATGATATCAGTAGTTCAACTAAATACCATGAACCAAGTTATCAATATGATTACTATATACAATGGACCATGATATCAGTAGTTCTACTAAATACCATGGACCAAGATATCAATATGATTACTATATACCATGGACCATGATATCAATATGATTACTATATACCATGGACCATGATATCAATATGATTACTTTATACCATGGACCATGATATCAATATGATCACAATATATAATGGACCAAGATATCAATATGATTACTATATACCACGGACCAAGATATCAATATGATTACTATATACCATGGACCATGATATCAATAGGATTACTATATACCATAGACCATGATATCAATATGATTACTATATACCATGGACCATGATATCAGTAGTTCTACTAAATACCATGGACCAAGATATCAATATGATTACTATATACCATGGACCATGATATCAATATGATTACTATATACCATGGACCATGATATCAATATGATTACTATATACCATGGACCAATATATCAATATGATTACTATATACCATATATCAAGATATCAATATGATTACTATATACCATGGACCATGATATCAATATGATTACTATATACCATGGACCATGATATCAATATGATTATTGTATACCATGGACCAAGATATCAATATGATTACTATATACCATGGACCATGATATCAATATGATTAATATATACCATGGATCAAGATATCAATATGATTACTATATACCATGGACCATGATATCAATATGATTACTATATACCATGGACCATGATATCAATATGATTACTATATACCATGGATCAAGATATCAGTATGATTACTATATACCATGGACCATGATATCAATATGATTACTATATACCATGGACCATGATATCAATATGATTACTATATACCATGGATCAAGATATCAGTATGATTACTATATACCATGGAGCATGATATCAATATGATTACTATATACCATGGATCAAGATATCAATATGATTACTATATACCATGGATCAAAGATATCAATATGATTACTATATACCATGGACCAAGATATCAATATGATTACTATATACCATGGATCAAGATATCAATATGATTACTATATACCATGGACCAAGATATCAATATGATTACTATATACCATGGACCATGATATCAATATGATTACTATATACCATGGATCAAGATTTCAATATGATTACTATATACCATGGATCAAGATATCAATATGATTACTATATACCATGGACCATGATATCATTATGATTACTATATACCATGGACCATTATATGCAGGCCAATGGTATTACTATTCTGAACAAAAATATAAACGCAACATGCAACAATTTCAACGATTTTGCTGAGTTACAGTTCATAGAAGGAAATCAGTCAATTGAAATAAATTCATTAGGCCCCATTAGGGTTTCACATGACTGGGCAGGGGCGCAGCAATGGGTTGACCTGGGAGGGCATAGGCCCACCCACTTGGGAGCCAGGCCCAGCCAATCAGAATTCTTTTTTCCCCACAAATGGGCTTTATTACAGACAGAAATACTCCCAAGTGTCATCAGCTGTCTGGGTGGCTGGTCTCAGACGATCCCGCAGGTGAAGAAGCCAGATGTGGAGGTCCTGGGCTGGCGTGGTCACACGTGGTCTGCGTTTGTGAAGCCGGTTGGACGTACTGCCAAATTCTCTAAAACGACGTTGGAGGCTGCTTATGGTAGAGAAGTTAACATTAAATTATCTGGCAACACCTCTGGTGGACATTCCTGCAGTCAGCATGCCAATTGCACGCTCCCTCAAAACTTGAGACATCTGTGGCATTGTGTTGTGTGACAAAACTGCACATTTTAGAGTGGCCTTTTATTGTCCGCAGCACAAGGTGCACCTGTGTAATGATCATGCTGTTTAATCAGCTTCTTGATATGCCACACCTGTCAGGTGGATGGATTATCTTGGCAAAGGAGAAATGCTCACTAACAGGAATGTAAACAAATTTGTACACAACATTTGAGAGAAATAAGCTTTTTGTATGTGTATAACATTTCTGGGATTTTTTTTTCAGCTCATGAAACATGGGACCAACATTTTACATGTTGCGTTTATATTTTTGTTCAGTATATATACCATGGACCAAGATATCAATAGTATTACTATATACCATGGACCAAGATATCAATAATATTACTGTATACCATGGACATTATATCAATAATATTACTATATACCATGGACCATGGTAGGCCTATCAGGACAATAGCATAACTATATACCAACCAATAGCCTTTCTCTGGACCAAGACATCCGAGGACAAGCCCAGACCTGTTTAAAGCATCAGCTTCAAGTGGAAAGAAAGTACATGTTGAACACATTCTGGCAAGGAAGTATTTTCACCGTTTTATTGGGAGAAATTCTGGAGAGAGTATTCCGGTGCAGTAGTTGTGTATTGAAGTGGTTAGTCATGGTCCTGCACATTGGAATGTCAAGGGCAGCTCAACAAGGGAACATGGTAAAGAGCCTTAAGACTTTAGGATTCAAACATTCCTGCGTTTTATTGTACCAACGCTGCCGTCATTTAAACCTAGACTTGAGAAATGGATGCAGCTTCACACTGTTTTCACAGTAAAGGCATTGAATAGGAAAGCATATTCATATTCCATGGGAGAACGTTTTGTTGTATCCTTACTATTATAGCACCGTGAACTCGCTGAACTATTGATGAAACAGCTACGGAAGCCTTTGGTTTGTTAGGCTACTCCCAGATCAGTTACTTCTGTACGTCACACCAGTCTGTCAGAATGACCATGGGGAGTTGGCGAGACAGCAACAGATCTGAGAGCAGGCTATTGGTTTGTATGGTTTGTTATTCCCTTTCAATTGGTTTACTGTTTCTCATTAAGAATGTCCTAATTACGATCACTCTATACTCATTACCAGACAGACAAGGATGTGGTCCTCTGTAGATCAGCTGGTAGAGCATGTTCAGACGGACCAGGGTTCAGCTGGTAGAGCATGTTCAGACGGACCAGGGTTCAGCTGGTAGAGCATGTTCAGACGGACCAGGGTTCAGCTGGTAGAGCATGTTCAGACGGACCAGGGTTCAGCTGGTAGAGCATGTTCAGACGGACCAGGGTTCAGCTGGTAGAGCAGACGGACCAGGGTTCAGCTGGTAGAGCATGTTCAGACGGACCAGGGTTCAGCTGGTAGAGCAGACGGACCAGGGTTCAGCTGGTAGAGCATGTTCAGACGGACCAGGGTTCAGCTGTGGTTTCTGTTCATGTTACCAGACGGACCAGGGTTCAGCTGTGGTTTCTGTTCATGTTACCAGACGGACCAGGGTTCAGCTGTGGTTTCTGTTCATGTTACCAGACGGACCAGGGTTCAGCTCTGGTTTCTGTTCATGTTCAGACGGACCAGGGTTCAGCTGTGGTTTCTGCTCCATTTCGTACAGAGTTTTCGTAAAACCTCCGGAGATTCCATTGCAGGATGTTTGTGGCGTTCTCCTTCCTGGCCAGTAGTTGTTGTTGGTTTATATTTACTGAACGATAAAGAACTGTAGTTTATTAGTATCATAGCAGCTCAGAACGTGCCTCATGGTCTGAAATGTCTTTCTGGTCTCTCAGAATATTTATTTCAACCTCTCCCTGACCGAGTCTGTAATAGCTACATGTTTCAAGCAGACCACTGTAGTCCCTGTGCCCAATAATGCCAAGGTAACCTGTCTAAATGACTATTGTGGTCCTCTGTAGCTCAGCTGGTAGAGCACGGTGCTTGTAACGCCGAGGTAGTGGGTTCGATCCCCGGGACCACCCATACGCAAAAACGTATGCACGCATGACTGTAAATTGCTTTGGATGAAAGCGTCTGCTAAATGGCATATTATCATATTACTATTGCCCTGTAGCACTCACATCTGTAGCCAAGAAGTGCTTTGAAAGGCTGGTCATGGCTCACATCAACACCATCATCCCAGAAACCCTGGACCCACTCCAATTTGCATACCGCCCCAACAGATCCACAGATGACAAAATCTCTATTGCACTCCACACTGCCCTTTCCCACCTGGACAAGAGGAACACTTATGTGAGAATCTTGTTCAATGACTACAGCTCAGCGTTCAACACCATAGTGCCCTCAAAACTCATCACTAAGCTAAGGACCCTGGGATTAAACACCTCCCTCTGCAACTGGATCCTGGACTTCCTGACGGGCCGCCCCCAGGTGGTAAGGGTAGGCAATGACACATCTGCCACGCTGATCCTCAACACGGGGGCCCCTCAGGGGTGCGTGCTCAGTCCCCTCCTGTACTCCCTGTTCACCCATGACTGCATGGCCAGGCACGACTCCAACACCATCATTAAGTTTGCCGACGACACAACAGTGGTAGGCCTGATCACTGACAACAATGAGACAGCCTCTAGGGAGGAGGTCAGAGACCTGGCCGTGTGGTGCCAGGACAACAACCTCTCCCTCAACGTGACCAAGACAAAGGAGCTGATTGTGGACTACAGGAAACTGAGGGCCAAGAACGCCCCCATTCACATCGATGGGGCCGTAGTGGAGCGGGTTGAGAGCTTCAAGTTCCTCTGTGTCCACATCACTAAGGAACTATCATGGTCCAAACACACCAACACAGTCGTTAAGAGGGCACGACAACGCCTCTTTCCCCTCAGGAGGCTGAAAAGATTTGGCATGGGCCCTCAGATCCTCAAAAAGTTCTACAGCTGCAACATCGAGAACATTGAGCTGCATCACCGCTTGGTATGGCAACTGCTCGGCCTCCGACCGCAAGGCACTACAGAGGGTAGTGCGTACGGCCCAGTACATCACTGGGGCCAAGCTTCCTGCCATCCAGGACCTCTATACTAGGCGGTGTCAGAGGAAGGCCCTAAAAATTGTCAGACTCCAGCCACCCAAGTCATAGACTGTTCTCTCTGCTACCGCACGGTAAACAGTACCGGACTCACACTGGACCCTAACCACACACTGGACTCTACCCACACACTGGACTCTACCCACACACTGGACTCTACCCACACACTGGACTCTACCCACACACTGGACTCTACCCACACACTGGACTCTACCCACACACTGGACTCTACCACACACTGGACTCTACCCACACACTGGACTCTACCCACACACTGGACTCTACCACACACTGGACTCTACCCACACACTGGACTCTACCCACACACTGGACTCTACCCACACACTGGACTCTACCCACACACTGGACTCTACCCACACACTGGCCTCTACCCACACACTGGACTCTACCACACACTGGACTCTACACACACACTGGACTCTACCCACACACTGGACTCTACCCCACACACTGGACTCTACCCCACACACTGGACTCTACCCACACACTGGACCCTACCCACACACTGGACTCTACCCACACACTGGCCTCTACCCACACACTGGACTCTACCCACACACTGGCCTCTACCCACACACTGGACTCTACCCACACACTGGACTCTACCCACACACTGGACTCTACCCACACACTGGACTCTACCCACACACTGGACTCTACCCACACACTGGACTCTACCCACACACTGGACTCTACCACACACTGGACTCTACCACACACTGGACTCTACCACACACTGGACTCTACCACACACTGGACTCTACCCACACACTGGACTCTACCCACACACTGGACTCTACCCACACACTGGACTCTACCCACACACTGGACTCTACACACACACTGGACTCTACCCACACACTGGCCTCTACCCCCACACTGGACTCTACCCACACACTGGACTCTACACACACACTGGACTCTACCACACACTGGACTCTACCCACACACTGGACTCTACCCACACACTGGACTCTACACACACACTGGACTCTACCCACACACTGGACTCTACCCACACACTGGACTCTACCCACACACTGGACTCTACCCACACACTGGACTCTACCCCCACACTGGACTCTACCCACTAATTCACACATAACACGTACACACAGGCACACACTCACAACACACACACTTCCACACTTCCACACTCACCACATATACTGCTGCTACTGTCTATTATCTATCCTGTTGTCTAGTCCCTTTACCCCTACCTACAGTATACTGCTGCTACTGTCTAGTATCTATCCTGTTGCCTAGTCACTTTACCCCTACCTACAGTATACTGCTGCTACTGTCTATTATCTATCCTGTTGTCTAGTCCCTTTACCCCTACCTACAGTATACTGCTGCTACTGTCTATTATCTATCCTGTTGTCTAGTCACTTTACCCCTACCTACAGTATACTGCTGCTACTGTCTATTATATATCCTGTTGTCTAGTCACTTTACCCCTACCTACAGTATACTGCTGCTACTGTCTATTATCTATCCTGTTGCCTAGTCACTTTACCCCTACCTACAGTATACTGCTGCTACTGTCTATTATCTATCCTGTTGTCTAGTCACTTTACCCCTACCTACAGTATACTGCTGCTACTGTCTATTATCTATCCTGTTGTCTAGTCCCTTTACCCCTACCTACAGTATACTGCTGCTACTGTCTATTATCTATCCTGTTGTCTAGTCACTTTACCCCTACCTATATGTACAGTGCATTCGGAAAGTATTCAGACCCCTTGACTGTTTCCACATTTTGTTTCGTTACAGCCTTATTCTAAAATGGATTAAATTGTTTTTTCCCTCATCAATCTACAAACAATACCCCATAATGACAAAGCAAAAACTGATTTTTAGATATTTTTGCAAATTGATTAAAAAGAAAAAATGGAAATATAACATTTACATTAGTATTCAGACCCTTTACTCAGTATTTGTATTAGTATTTATTATGGATCCCCATTAGCTGATGCCAAGGCAGCAGCTACTCTTCCTGGGGTTTATTATGGATCCCCATTAGTTCCTGCCAAGGCAGCAGCTACTCTTCCTGGGGTTTATTATGGATCCCCATTAGTTCCTGCCAAGGCAGCAGCTACTCTTCCTGGGGTTTATTATGGATCCCCATTAGTTCCTGCCAAGGCAGCAGCTACTCTTCCTGGGGTTTATTATGGATCCCCATTAGTTCCTGCCAAGGCAGCAGCTACTCTTCCTGGGGTATTTTATGGATCCCCATTAGTTCCTGCCAAGGCAGCAGCTACTCTTCCTGGGGTTTATTATGGATCCCCATTAGTTCCTGCCAAGGCAGCAGCTACTCTTCCTGGGGTTTATTATGGATCCCCATTAGTTCCTGCCAAGGCAGCAGCTACTCTTCCTGGGGTCCAGAAAAATTAAGGCAGTTATACATTTAAAAAGACATTACAATACATTCAGAACAGATTTCACAGCTAAGTGTGTGGCCTCAGGCCCCTACCCCACTACCACATATCTACAACACTAAATCCATGTGTACGTGTGTGTATAGTGTGTATGTTATCATGTGTGTGTATGCATGTGTCTGTGTCTATGTTTGTGTTGCTTCACAGTCCCCGCTGTTCCATAAGGTGTATTTATCTGTTTTCTAAATCTGATTCTACTGCTTGCATCAGTTACTTGATGTGGAACAGAGTTCCATGTAGTCATGGCTCTATGTAGTACTGTGTGCCTCCCATAGTCTGTTCTGGACTTGGGGACTGTGAAGAGACCTCTGGTGGCATGTCTTGTGGGGTATGCAATGGGTGTCCGAGCTGTGTGCCAGTAGTTCAAACAGACAGCTTGGTGCTTTCAACATGTCAACACCTCTCACCAACACAAGCAGTGATGAAGTCAATCTCTCCTCCACTTTGAGCCAGGAGAGATTGGCATGCATATTATTAATGTTTGCTCTCTGTGTACATCCAAGGGCCAGCCGTGCTGCCCTGTTCTGAGCCAACTGCAATTTTCCTAAGTCCCTCTTTGTTGCACCTGACCACACGACAGAACAGTAGTCCATGTGTGACAAAACTAGGGCCTGTAGGACCTGCCTTGTTGATAGTGCTGTTAAGAAGGTAGAGAAGCGCTTTATTATGGACAGACTTCTCCCCATCTTAGCTACTGTTGTATCAATATGTTTTGACCATGACAGTTTACAATCCAGGGTTACTCCAAGCAGTTTAGTCACCTCAACTTGTTCAATCTCCACATGATTTATTACAATATTTAATTGAGGTTTGGAGTTTAGTGACTGATTTGTTCCAAATGCAATGCTTTTAGTTTTAGAAATATTTAGGACTAACTTATTCCTTTTTCAGCAGCAGACTATGATCGATAATGTCAAAAGCCGCACTGAAGTCTAACAAAACAGCCCCCACAATCTTTTTATCATCAATTTCTCTCAGCCAATCATCAGTCATTTGTGTAAGTGCTGTGCGTGTTGAATGTCCTTCCCTATAATCGTGCTGAAAGTCTGTTGTCAATTTGTTTACTGTAAAATAGCATTGTATCTGGTCAAACACAATTATTTCCAATAGTTTACTAAGGGTTGGTAACAGGCTGATTGGTCGGCTATTTCAGCTAGTAAAGGGGGCTTCACTATTCTTAGGCAGTGGAATGACTTTTGTTTCCCTCCAGGCCTGGGGCACACACTTTCTAGTAGGCTTCAATTGAAAATATGGCAAATAGGAGTGGCAATATCGTCCGCTATTATCCTCAGTAATTTTCCATCCAAGTTGTCAGACCCCGGTGGCTTGTCATTGTTGATAGACAACAATAATTTTTTCTCATCTTCCACATTCACTTTACGGAATTCAGAATTACAACGTTTTATCTTTCATAATTTGGTCAGATATACTTGGATGTGTAGTGTCAGCAATTGTTGCTGGCATGTCATGCCTAAGTTAGCTAATCTTGCCAATGAAAAAATAATTAAAGTAGTTGGCAATATCAGTCGGTTTTGTGATGAATGAGCCATCTGATTCAATGAATGATGGAGCTGAGTTTGCCTTTTTCCCCAAAATTTCATTTAAGGTGCTCCAAAGCTTTTTACTATCATTCTTTATGTCATTTATCTTTGTTTCATAGTGTAGTTTTTTCTTATTTTTATTCAGTTTAGTCACATGATTTCTCAATTTGCAATACGTTTGCCAATCGGTTGTGCAGCCAGACTTATTTGCCATTCCTTTTGCCTCATCCCTCTCAACCATACAATTTTTTTATTCATTTACATACATTTTACATTTTTGTCATTTAGCAGACGCTCTTATCCAGAGCGACTTACAGTTAGTGCATGCATTATATATATTTTTCCCCCTGTGGGAATCGAACCCACAACCCTGGCATTGCAAATGCCATGCTCTACCAACTGAGCTACATCCCCTGCCGGCCATTCCCTCCCCTACCCTGGACGACGCTGGGCCAATTGTGCGCCGCCCCATGGGTCTCCCGGTCGCGGCCGGCTACGACAGAGCCTGGATTCGAACCAGGATCTCTAGTGGCACAGCTAGCACTGCGATGCAGTGCCTTAGACCACTGCGCCACTCGGGATTTAACCTTTTTTACAGTCATTTTCTTAATGGGTGCATGCTTATAAGTAACTGGAATAATACATTTCATAAATGTGTCCTGATACTGACTGTTAGCGCTTGGTGGTTTATAGCAGCTTCCACCAGAATGGGCTTTAGGTGAGGCAGATGAACCTGTAGCCATCTATAGCAGCTTCCCACCAGAATGGGCTTTAGGTGAGGCAGATGAACCTGTAGCCATCTATAGCAGCTTCCCACCAGAATGGGCTTTAGGTGAGGCAGATGAACCTGTAGCCATATTAGTTCATGTCAGGACTTCCTCCGAAGCTGCCTCCTCTCCTTGTTCGGGCAGGCTTCGGCGTTCGTCGTCACCGGCCTTCCAGCCACTGCCGCTCCTCATCTCATCAGTCTTGTTTATTACACACACCTGTATAAGTGTTCCCTCTGCCCCCTTGTCTTTGTGTGTGATTGTTTATTGTGGAGGATAGTGAAGCTCGGTGGAGCTCCGTGTATTGTGTATCGCCGGGAGTATTTTCCCCTGTGCCTTGTATTTTCCAGTGCGCCTGTTATGCGCACTAGAGTGTTTGACGCATTTCTGCGTAGCCCTGTATTTGCGGAATAAAGCCTGTTATTCTGTGATTTACCCTCCTGCGCCTGACTCCTTCGACATCACCTCATCACAGAATCACATACCAAAATGGAGTCAGCAGGAGAGGAACACATGCCTGGAGTCGTGGAACGGGTCCGGGAGCATTCGACGATACTAGCCAGCTTGGGAGAAGCGATGGATTGGGTTCTCCAGGTCGTCCAACGCCTGGAGAGGAGAGGACCCGATCTTTCGGGACAGCTGAGCGACCGGCCACCCACACCCCAGCACCCAGAGGGATCCATATATCCCGACCACGGGATTTCGACGGGACAGCTGCCCTCTGCCAGGGATTCCTCCTACAACTGAAGTTGTACTATTCGAACATTAGCCCGGCTCCATCGGGAGAAAGTGTCCGCCCTCGTTTCCTTCCTCTCGGGGAAAGCCCTGGAGTGGGCCAACGCAGTTTGGAGTGAAGGAGGAGCCGCGTTGAACAACTACAGGGAGTTCGCTCACCTTTTTCGGGCCGTCTTCGATCACCCGCCAGAGGGTAGAGAGGCGGGCGAGTGGCTGGTCCACCTAAGGTTGGGGACGAGGACCGCGCAGGATTTCGCCCTGGAGTTTCGGACTCTAGCGGCTGGGTCCGGGTGGAACAAGCGGGCCCTCATCGACCGCTTCCGGTGCCATCTTTGAAAGGACATCCGAAGGGAGCTAGCCTGCCGGGACACCATGTTGTCCTTCAATCAACTGGTGGACATGTCCATCCAATTGGACAACCTGCTGGCTGCTAGAGGACGTCCTGGAAGGGGCCTGCCCAGAAGAAGAAAGACAGAGGTCTGCGCCCTTGCATTGATTACCGAGCACTGAACAAGGGGACAATACGTTATAGTTATCCTCTACCCCTCATTCCATCTGTGATCGAGTCAATGCATGGGGCGTGCTTCTTCACTAAATTAGATCTCCGGAGTGTGTACAACCTGGTGCGTGTCCGAGAGGGAGATGAGTGGAAGACAGCATTCAGCACAACCACGGGGCATTATGAATACCTGGTGATGCCCTACGGTTTGATGAATGCTCCCTCAGTCTTCCAGTCCTTTGTGATTGAGGTGTTTCGGGACATTCTTGGTCGCTGTGTTGTGGTCTACATCAATTAAATTCTGGTGTATTCCGCTACACGCGCCGAGCATGTGTCCCTGGTTCGCAGAGTGCTGTCCCGACTGTTGGAACATGACCTTTATGCCAAGACAGAAAAGTGTCTGTTCTTCCAACAGTCCGTCTCCTTCGTCGGATACCACATCACCACCTCAGGTGTGGAGATGGAGGGAGACCACATTTTATCGGCCGACTCCAACCACGGTTGGCTTTGCCAAAGCTTTATTGGCTTTGCCAACTACTAACTGAGGTTTATCCGGGGCTTTGGCAAGGTCTCAGCTCCCATTACCTCCCTGTTGAAGGGTGGGCCGTCCCTGCTCCGCTGGTCTGCTGAGGCTGACAGGTAACCTGAGGGTTCTGTTCACCTCAGCCCCGGTACTGGCCCATCCCGATCCATCACTACCATTCGTAGTGGTGGTGGATGCGTCCGAGGTAGGGATAGGCGCTGTCCTATCTCAACGCTCGGCATGCCACCCAAGCTCCGCCCCTGTGCCTTCTTCTCCAAGAAGCTCATCCCGGCGGAGCAGAACTACGCCGTTGGTGATCTGGAGCTGTTGGCTGTTGTCCGAGCCCTGACCGTGTGGAGGCACTGGCTCGAGGGGGCGAAACACCCTTTCCACGTCTGGACGGACCACCGTAACCTGGAGTACATCTAGGCAGTGAGGAGGCTGAACCCTCGCCAGGCCAGGCGGGCCCTATTCTTCACCCGGTTTGATTTTACACTATCATACATTCCGGGTACGTGAAGGCAGACGCACTGTCACGGCTGTACGACACAGAGGAGAGGCCCATAGACAACACCCCCATACGCCTGGACACAAACATAGAGCGGTCGTTACGCACAGAGCCATCTCCACCTCAATTTTGTATTGCCGGGATAATTCCCCATGTGCCTTGTATTTTCCAGTGAGCCTGTTTTGCGCCCTAGAGTTTTTGACGCATTTCTGCGTAGCCCTGTATTTGCAGAATAAAGCCTGTTATTCTGTGATTTACCCTCCTGCACCTGACTCCTTCGACATCACCTCATCTCACTTCAACAGTATTTAACATGAGATCCTCTCTAATCTTCACAGGAATGTGGTTCTGAATATAAACAGCAACACCTCCACCATTGGCATTTCTATATTTTCTGTAAATGTTATAACCTTGTATTGCTACCACTGTATCATCAAAAGTACTATCTAAGTGAGTTTCAGAGAAAGTCAGAATATGAATGTCATCTGTTACTAGCAAATTATTGATTTCATGAACCTTGTTTCTTAACCTACATATGTTAACGTGAGTTATTTTGAGCACTTTTCTTCTGGGATGCTTACTTGTTTTTATTGCTTTACTGGGAAGCTTAGCAGCAGTAGATCTGCTCATGTTCTTTATGTTAGTGCAGGGTGAGCTGCACACAGTGGACTTCCTCCTCGGGCACACCGGCTCAGTCCTAACAGTATAAATCGGGTTCTTCAGCACATGATTACTGCATACAATAGCTGTAGGATCAGCGGTGGTATTCAGGGCAGTTAGAGGGACATATACAGTGGGGGAAAAAAGTATTTAGTCAGCCACCAATTGTGCAAGTTCTCCCACTTAAAAAGATGAGAGATGCCTGTAATTTTCATCATAGGTACACGTCAACTATGACAGACAAATTGAGGGAAAAAAATCCAGAAAATCACATCGTAGGATTTTTAATGAATTTATTTGCAAATTATGGTGGAAAATAAGTATTTGGTCACCTACAAACAAGCAAGATTTCTGGCTCTCACAGACGTGTAACTTCTTCTTTAAGAGGCTCCTCTGTCCTCCACTCGTTACCTGTATTAATGGCACCTGTTTGAACTTGTTATCAGTATAAAAGACACCTGTCCACAACCTCAAACAGTCACACTCCAAACTCCACTATGGCCAAGACCAAAGAGCTGTCAAAGGACACCAGAAACAAAATTGTAGACCTGCACCAGGCTGGGAAGACTGAATCTGCAATAGGTAAGCAGCTTGGTTTGAAGAAATCAACTGTGGGAGCAATTATTAGGAAATGGAAGACATACAAGACCACTGATAATCTCCCTCGATCTGGGGCTCCACGCAAGATCTCACCACTTGGGGTCAAAATGATCACAAGAACGGTGAGCAAAAATCCCAGAACCACACGGGGGGACCTAGTGAATGACCTGCAGAGAGCTGGGACCAAAGTAACAAAGCCTACCATCAGTAACACACTACGCCGCCAGGGACTCAAATCCTGCAGTGCAAGACGTGTCCCCCTGCTTAAGCCAGTACATGTCCAGGCCCGTCTGAAGTGCATTTGGATGATCCAGAAGAGGATTGGGAGAATGTCATATGGTCAGATGAAACCAAAATATAACTTTTTGGTAAAAACTCAACTCGTCATGTTTGGAGGACAAAGAATGCTGAGTTGCATCCAAAGAACACCATACCTACTGTGAAGCATGGGGGTGGAAACATCATGCTTTGGGGCTGTTTTTCTGCAAAGGGACCAGGACGACTGATCCGTGTAAAGGAAAGAATGAATGGGGCCATGTATCGTGAGATTTTGAGTGAAAACCTCCTTCCATCAGCAAGGGCATTGAAGATGAAATGTGGCTGAGTCTTTCAGCATGACAATGATCCCAAACACACCGCCCGGGCAACGAAGGAGTGGCTTCGTAAGAAGCATTTCAAGGTCCTGGAGTGGCCTAGCCAGTCTCCAGATCTCAACCCCATAGAAAATCTTTGGAGGGAGTTGAAAGTCTGTGTTGCCCAGCGACAGCCTCAAAACATCACTGCTCTAGAGGAGATCTGCATGGAGGAATGGGCCAAAATACCAGAAACAGTGTGTGAAAACCTTGTGAAGATTTACAGAAAACGTTTGACCTGTGTCATTGCCAACAAAGGGTATATAACAAAGTATTGAGAAACTTTTGTTATTGACCAAATACTTATTTTCCACCATCATTTGCAAATAAATTCATTAAAAATCCTACAATGTGATTTTCTGGATTATTTTTTCTCATTTTGCCTGTCATAGTTGACGTGTACCTATGATGAAAATTACAGGCCTCTCTCATCTTTTTAAGTGGGAGAACTTGCACAATTGGTGGCTGACTAAATACTTTTTTTCCCCACTGTATTAGGTTACTTATATTGTGTCTACCGACGCCCCTGGTGTAATGTACATTTACTGAAGCGTTTTGACAACTCTGCGTCGCAGTGGTAGGGATTAGCTGAACTGGGCTTGGGTCATTGTTAAGTCACTGTCTCAACGCAGCCTTATAATGCTGGACTTATAAGTACTTTGTTGAAGCACCTTTGGCAGCAATTACAGTCTCGAGTCTACCTGGGTATGACGCTACAAGCTTGGCACACCTGTATTTGAGAGTTTCTCCCATTCTTCTCTGCAGATCCACTCAAGCTCTGTCAGGTTGGATGGGGAGTGTCGCTGCACAGCTATTTTCAGGTCTCTCCGGAGACATTAGATCTATTTCAAGTTCGGACTCTCTCTGGGCCACTCAAGGACATTCAGAGACTTGTCCTGAAGCCACTCCTGCATTGTCTTGGCTGTGTGCTTAGGGTCATTGTCCTGTTGGAAGGTGAACCTTTGCCCCAGTCTGCAGTCCTGAGCACGCTGGAGCAGGTTTTCATCAAGGATCTCTCTGTACTTTGCTCCGTTCATCTTTCCCTCGATCCTGACTAGTCTCCCAGTTCCTGCCACTGAAAAACATCCCCACAGCATAATGCTGCAACCACCATGCTTCACAGTAGGGATGGTGCCAGGTTTCCTCCAGACGTGATGCTTGGCATTCAGGCCAAAGAGTTCAATCTTGGTTTCACCAAACCAGAGAATCTTCTTTCTCATGGTCTGAGAGTCCTTTAGGTGCCTTTGGCAAATTCAAAGTCGGCTGTCATGTGCCTTTTACTGAGGAGTGGCATCCGTCTGGCCACTCTACCATAAAGGCCTGATTTGTGGAGTGCGGAAGAGATGGTTGTCTTTCTGGAAGGTTCTCCCTTCTCCACAGAGGAACTCTGGAGCTCTGTCAGAGTGACCATTGGGTTCTTGGTCACCTCCCTGACCAAGGCCCTTCCCCACAATTTCTCAGTTTGGCCGGGCAGCCAGCTCTAGGAAGAGTCTTGGTGGTTCAAAACTTCTTCCATTTAAGAATGATGGAGGCCACTGTGGTCTTGGGGATCTTCACTGCTGCAGAAATGTTTTGGTACCCTTCCCCAGATCTGTGCCTCGACACAATCCTGTCTCGGAGCTCTATGGACAATTCCTTCGACCTCATGGCTTGGTTTTTGCTCTGACATGCACTGTCAACTGTTGGACCTTATATAGACAGGTGTGTGCCTTTCTATGTCCAATCAATTATATATCATCAATATAGTATTACTATACACCACGGACCATGATATCCAGGACAATAGTATTACTATATACCATGGACCATGATATCCAGGACTATAGTATTACTATATACCATGGACCATGATATCCAGGACTATAGTATTACTATACACCATGGACCATGATATCCAGGACAATAGTATTACTATATACCATGGACCATGATATCCAGGACTATAGTATTACTATATACCATGGACCATGATATCCAGGACTATAGTATTACTATATACCATGGACCATGATATCCAGGACAATAGTATTACTATATACCATGGACCATGATATCCAGGACTATAGTATTACTATACACCATGGACCATGATATCAATAGTATTGCTGTATACCATGGACCATGATATCCAGGACTATAGTATTACATTTTACATTTACATTTACGTCATTTAGCAGACGCTCTTATCCAGAGCGACTTACAAATATGTGCATTCACCTTATAGCCAGTGGGATAACCACTTTACAATTGGGGGGGGGGGGGTAGAAGGATTACTTTATCCTATCCCAGGTATTCCTTAAAGAGGTGGGGTTTCAAATGTCTCCGGAAGGTGGTGAGTGACACCGCTGTCCTTGCGTCGTGAGGGAGCTTGTTCCACCATTGGGGTGCCAAAGCAGCGAACAGTTTTGACTGGGCTGAGCGGGAACTATGCTTCCGCAGAGGTAGGGGAGCCAGCAGGCCAGAGGTGGATGAACGCAGTGCCCTCGTTTGGGTGTAGGGACTGATCAGAGCCTGAAGGTACGGAGGTGCCGTTCCCCTCACAGTTCCGTAGGCAAGCACCATGGACTTGTAGCAGATGCGAGCTTCAACTGGAAGCCAGTGGAGTGTGCGGAGGAGCGGGGTGACGTGAGAGAACTTGGGAAGGTTGAACACCAGACGGGCTGCGGCATTCTGGATGAGTTGTAGGGGTTTAATGGCACAGGCAGGGAGCCCAGCCAACAGCGAGTTGCAGTAATCCAGACGAGAGATGAAAAGTGCCTGGATTAGGACCTGTGCCGCTTCCTGTGTAAGGCAGGGTCGTACTCTCCGAATGTTGTAGAGCATGAACCTGCAGGATCGGGTCACCGCCTTGATGTTAGCGGAGAACGACAAGGTGTTGTCCAGGGTCACGCCAAGGCTCTTCGCACTCTGGGAGGAGGACACAACGGAGTTGTCAACCGTGATGGCGAGATCATGGAACGGGCAGTCTATGATCCTTTCCAAATCATGTCCAATCAGTTGAATTTACCACAGGTGGACTCCAATCAAGTTGTAGAAACATCTCAAGGATGATCAATGGAAACAGGATGCACCTCAGCTCAATTTCAAATCTCATAGCAAAGGGTCTGAATACTTATGTAAAGTTTTTTTATTTTTAATACATTTGCAAAAAAAAAACTGTTTTGACTTTGTCATTATGGGCTATTGTGTGTAGATTGATGAGGGAAAAATAATGCAATACACTTTAGAAAAAGGCAGCAACGCACAAAATGTGGAAAAAGTGAATGGGTCTGAATTGTTTCCAAATATACTGTACATACACTGTATCCACCTCAATTACCTCGTACCCCTGCACATCGACTCGGTACTGGTACCCCGTTTATATAACCAAGTTATCTTTATATAGCCAAGTTATCTTTATAGCCAAGTTATCTTTATATAGCCAAGTTATCTTTATAGCCAAGTTATCTTTATAGCCAAGTTATCTTTATATAGCCAAGTTATCTTTATATAGCCAAGTTATCTTTATATAGCCAAGTTATCTTTATATAGCCAAGTTATCTTTATAGCCAAGTTATCTTTATATAGCCAAGTTATCTTTATATAGCCAAGTTATCTTTATATAGCCAAGTTATCTTTATAGCCAAGTTATCTTTATATAGCCAAGTTATCTTTATAGCCAAGTTATCTTTATAGCCAAGTTATCTTTATAGCCAAGTTATCTTTATAGCCAAGTTATCTTTATATAGCCAAGTTATCTTTATATAGCCAAGTTATCTTTATAGCCAAGTTATCTTTATATAGCCAAGTTATCTTTATAGCCAAGTTATCTTTATAGCCAAGTTATCTTTATATAGCCAAGTTATCTTTATATAGCCAAGTTATCTTTATAGCCAAGTTATCTTTATAGCCAAGTTATCTTTATATAGCCAAGTTATCTTTATATAGCCAAGTTATCTTTATATAGCCAAGTTATCTTTATATAGCCAAGTTATCTTTATATAGCCAAGTTATCTTTATGTAGCCAAGTTATCTTTATAACCAAGTTATCTTTATAACCAAGTTATCTTTATAACCAAGTTATCTTTATAGCCAAGTTGTCTTTATAGCCAAGTTATCTTTATATAGCCAAGTTATCTTTATATAGCCAAGTTATCTTTATAGCCAAGTTATCTTTATAGCCAAGTTGTCTTTATAGCCAAGTTATCTTTATATAGCCAAGTTATCTTTATATAGCCAAGTTATCTTTATAGCCAAGTTATCTTTATAACCAAGTTATCTTTATAACCAAGTTATCTTTATAGCCAAGTTGTCTTTATAGCCAAGTTATCTTTATAGCCAAGTTATCTTTATATAGCCAAGTTATCTTTATAGCCAAGTTATCTTTATAGCCAAGTTATCTTTATATAGCCAAGTTATCTTTATATAGCCAAGTTATCTTTATATAGCCAAGTTATCTTTATAACCAAGTTATCTTTATATAGCCAAGTTATCTTTATAGCCAAGTTATCTTTATAGCCAAGTTGTCTTTATAGCCAAGTTATCTTTATATAGCCAAGTTATCTTTATATAGCCAAGTTATCTTTATAGCCAAGTTATCTTTATAACCAAGTTATCTTTATAACCAAGTTATCTTTATAGCCAAGTTGTCTTTATAGCCAAGTTATCTTTATAGCCAAGTTATCTTTATATAGCCAAGTTATCTTTATAACCAAGTTATCTTTATAGCCAAGTTGTCTTTATAGCCAAGTTATCTTTATAGCCAAGTTATCTTTATATAGCCAAGTTATCTTTATATAGCCAAGTTATCTTTATATAGCCAAGTTATCTTTATAGCCAAGTTATCTTTATAGCCAAGTTATCTTTATATAGCCAAGTTATCTTTATAGCCAAGTTATCTTTATATAGCCAAGTTATCTTTATGTAGCCAAGTTATCTTTATATAGCCAAGTTATCTTTATATAGCCAAGTTATCTTTATGTAGCCAAGTTATCTTTATATAGCCAAGTTATCTTTATAGCCAAGTTATCTTTATAGCCAAGTTATCTTTATATAGCCAAGTTATCTTTATAGCCAAGTTATCTTTATATAGCCAAGTTATCTTTATGTAGCCAAGTTATCTTTATATAGCCAAGTTATCTTTATAGCCAAGTTATCTTTATAGCCAAGTTATCTTTATATAGCCAAGTTATCTTTATAGCCAAGTTATCTTTATATAGCCAAGTTATCTTTATAGCCAAGTTATCTTTATAACCAAGTTATCTTTATAGCCAAGTTATCTTTATATAGCCAAGTTATCTTTATAGCCAAGTTATCTTTATAGCCAAGTTATCTTTATAGCCAAGTTATCTTTATAACCAAGTTATCTTTATAGCCAAGTTGTCTTTATAGCCAAGTTATCTTTATATAGCCAAGTTATCTTTATAGCCAAGTTACCTTTATAGCCAAGTTAACTTTATAACCAAGTTATCTTTATATAGCCAAGTTATCTTTATAGCCAAGTTATCTTTATATAGCCAAGTTATCTTTATAGCCAAGTTATCTTTATATAGCCAAGTTATCTTTATATAGCCAAGTTATCTTTATATAACCAAGTTATCTTTATAACCAAGTTATCTTTATAACCATATAGTCTCATTGTGGATTTATTCCTCGTTTTACTATTTTTTATTTATGTTATTATTATTATTATAATTGTTGATTATTTGATATTGTGTTCTGCATTTTTGGATAAAGACCCGTAAGTAAGTATTTCACTGTTGTTTACGAAGCATGTGACGAATAACATTTGATTTGATTTGTACTTCTGGTGATCATTTTCTCTGTTTTCCACTGTTTTCATACTGTTCTTCTGGGTCTAAATGTTCTTCTGGGTCTAAATGTTCTTCTGGGTCTAAATGTTCTTCTGGGTCTCAATGTTCTTCTGGGTCTTAATATTCTTCTGGGTCTAAATATTCTTCTGGGTCTAAATGTTCTTCTGGGTCTTAATGTTCTTTTGGGTCTAAATGTTCTTCTGGGTCTAAATGTTCTTCTGGGTCTAAATATTCTCTTCTCTTTCCTTTCTCCACCAACCTAGAAGATGACCTCGCTTGGATGAGCCTTGGTATGTTATGTGTGTGTGTTTGTGTGTGTGTGTGTGTGTGGGTGTGTGTGTGGGTGTGTGCGTGTGTGTGTGTGTGTGTGTGTGCGTGCGTGTGTGTGTGCGTGCGTGTGTGTGTGTGTGCGTGTGTGTGTGTGTGTGTGTGTGTGGGTGTGTGTGTGTGTGTATGTCTCCTGAGTGGCGCAGTGGTCTAAGGCGCCGCATCGCAGTGCTAACTGTGCCATTAGAGATCCTGGTTCGAATCCAGGCTCTGTCGCAGCCGGCCGCGACCGGGAGACTCATGGGCGGCGCACAATTGGCCCAGCGTCGTCCAGGGTAGGGGAGGGAATGGCCGGCAGGGATGTAACTCAGTTGATAGAACATGGCGTTTGCAATGCCAGGGTTGTGGGTTCGATTCCCACGGGGGGCCAGTATAAAATAAATAAATATATGTATTCACTAACTGTAAGTCGCTCTGGATAAGAGCGTCTGCTAAATGACTAAAATGTAAATTGTGTGTGTGTGTGTGTGTGTGTGTGTGTGTGTGTGTGTGTGTGTGTGTGTGTGTGTGTGTGTGTGTGTGTGTGTGTGTGTGTGTGTGTGTGTGTGTGTGTGTGTGTGTGTGTGTGTGTGTGTGTGTGTGTGTGTGTGTGTGTGTGTGTGTGTGTGTGTGTGTGTGTGTGTGTGTGTGTGTGTGTGTGTGTGTGTGTGTGTGTGTGTGTGTGTGTGTGTGTGTGTGTGTGTGTGTGTGTGTGTGTGTGTGTGTGTGTGTGTGTGTGTGTGTGTGTGTGTGTCCCTATTGTGTGTTCTCTTCTGCATGCTGACATTCTCAAACTAACTAATGAGTAACTGACACATGGATGATGCATGAGAGAGGCCCGTCACTCTGACCCGTCTCTCATTAAGACATAGCCTGGTCCCAGATCTGCTTGGCGTGACAAGGACCATAGGAGTTGGCAAAACAGCACAAACAGATCTGGAACCAGTCTACATCATTGCTCTGTACTTATTTTGGCATAAGCTAATGATGTCATCATCAACCCTAATAATACATTCTACACAACATACATCTATGTATTATTTTATTTTAATTTTTTTAGTCTATGTATTTCTAGTTTTCTTAATTCCAGTCTTTTACTTTTGGATGTTTGTATTGTTGTGTATTGTTAGATTAAAATATATATATATATTTCACCTTTATTTAACCAGGTAAGCCAGTTGAGAACAAGTTCTCATTTACTACTGCGACCTGGCCAAGATAAAGCAAAGCAGTGCGATAAAAACAACAACACAGAGTTACATATGGGGTAAAACAAAACATAAAGTCAAAAATACAACAGAAAATATATATACAGTGTGTGCAAATGTAGTAAGTTATGGAGGTAAGGCAATAAATAGGCTATAGTGCAAAATAATTACAATTAGTATTAACACTGGAGTGATAGACGTGCAGAAGATGATGTGCAAATAGAGATACTGGGGTGCAAATGAGCAAAATAATAAGATTTTTGCAATTCGTTCCAGTCATTGGCAGCAGAGAACTGGAAGGAATGGCGGCCAAAGGAGGTGTTGACTTTGGGGATGACCAGTGAGATATATATACCTGCTGGAGCGCAGACTACGGGTGGGTGTTGCTATGGTGACCAATGATCTAAGATAAGGCGGGGATTTGCCTAGTAGTGATTTATAGATGGCCTGGTGCCAGTGGGTTTGGCGACGAATATGTAGTGAGGACCAGCCAACAAGATCGTACAGGTCACAGTGGTGGGTAGTATATGGGGCTTTGGTGACAAAACGGATGGCACTGTGATAGACTACATCCAATTTGCTGAGTAGAGTGTTGGAGGCTATTTTGTAAATGACATTGCCGAAGTCAAGGATCGGTAGGATAGTCAGTTTTACGAGGGCATGTTTGGCAGCATGAGTGAAGGAGGCTTTGTTGCGAAATAGGAAGCCGATTCTAGATTGAACTTTGGATTGGAGATTCTTTATGTGAGTCTGGAAGGAGAGTTTACAGTCTAACCAGACACCTAGGTATTTGTAGTTGTCCACATACTCTAGGTCAGACCCGTCGAGAGTAGTGATTGTAGTCGGGTGGGCGGGTGCAAGCAGCGTTCGATTGAAGAAATGGTCGGTGATCTGTTTGTTAACTTGGCTTTCAAAAACTTTCGAAAGGCAGGGCAGGATGGATATAGGTCTGTAACAGTTTGGATCTAGAGTGTCACCCCCTTTGAAGAGCTTTCCAATCTCTGGGGATCTCAGACGTTACGAAAGAGAGGTTGAACAGGCTAGTAAGAGGGGTTGCGACAATTTCAGCGGCTAGTTTTAGAAAGAAAGGGTCCAGATTGTCTAGCCCAGCTGATTTGTAGGGGTCCAGATTTTGCAGCTCTTTCAGAACATCAGCTGTCTGAATTTGTGTGAAGGAGAAGCGGGGGGGGGCATGGGCAAGTTGCAGCGGAGGGTGCAGAGCTGGTGGCCAGGGTAGTGGTAGCCAGGTGGAAAGCATGGCCAGCCGTAGCAAAATGCTTGTTGAAATTCTCGATTATTGTAGATTTATCGGTGGTGATAGTGTTTCCTAGCCTCAGTGCAGTGGGCAGCTGGGAGGAGGTGATCTTATTCTCCATGGACTTTACAGTGTCCCAAAACTTTTTGGAGTTAGTGCTACAGGATGCAAATTTCTTTTTGAAAAAGTTAGCCTTTTGCTTTCCTAACTGCTTGTGTATATTGGTTCCTAACTTCCCTGAAAAGTTGCATATCACGGGGGCTATTTGATGCTAATGCAGTACGCCACAGGATGTTTTTGTGCTGGTCAAGGGCAGTCAAATCTGAGGAGAACCAGGGGCTATATCTGTTCTTAGTTCTGTATTTTTTTGAATGGGGCATGCTTATTTAAGATTGAGAGGAAATGACTTTTAAAGAACAACCAGGCATCCTCTACTGACGGAATGAGATCTATATCCATCCAGGATACCTGGGCCAGGTCAATTAGAAAGGCCTGCTCGCTACAGTGTTTTAGGGAGCGTTTGACAGTGATGAGGGGTGGTCGTTTGACCGCGGACCCGTTACGGACGCAGGCAATAAGGTAGTGATCGCTGAGATCCTGGTTGAAGACAGCGGAGGTGTATTTAGAGGGTACATTTGTCAGGATGATATCTATGAGGGTGCCCATGTTTACGGATTTAGGGTTGTACCTGGTAGGTTCGTTGATAATTTGTGTGAGATTGAGGGCATCTAGTTTGGATTGTAGGGTGGCCGGGGTGTTAAGCATATCCCAATTTAAGTCACCAAGCAGTACGAACTCTGAGGATAAATGGGGGGCAATCAATTCACATATGGTGTCCAGGGCACAGCTGGGGGCTGAGGGGGGTCTGTAGCAAGCGGCAACAGTGAGAGACTTATTTCTGGAAAGGTGGATTTTTAGAAGTAGAAGCTCAAACTGTTTGGGCACAGACCTGGATAGTATGATAGAGCTCTGCAGGCTATCTCTACAGTAGATTGCAACTCCACCCCCTTTGGCAGTTATATCTAGACGGAAAATGTTGTAGTTGGGGATGGAAATTTCAGAATTTTTGGTGGCCTTCCTAAGCCAGGATTCAGACACTGCTAGAACATCAGGGTTGGCGGAGTGTGCTAACGCAGTGAATAACTCAAACTTAGGAAGGAGGCTTCTGATGTTAACATGCAAAAAGCCAAGGCTTTTACGGTTACAGAAGTCAACAAATGATAGCTCCTAGGGAGTAGGAGTGATACTGGGGGCTGCAGGGCCTGGGTTAGCCTCTACATCACCAGAGGAACAGAGGAGGACTAGAATAAGGATACGACTAAAGGCTTTAAGAACTGGTCTTCTAGTGCGTTGGGTACAGAGAATAAAGGGGGCAGATTTCCGGGTGTTGTAGAAAAGATTCAGGGCATTATGTACAGACAAGGATATAGAAGGATATGAGTACAGTGGAGGTAAACCTAAGCGTTGGGTAACAATGAAAGAGATAGCATCACTGGAGGCACCGATGGGGGGTGGAACAAAGGAACTATTTGAGGCAGTTTGAGAGGGACTTGGGGTTCTACAGTGAAATTGTATAATAAGAACTAACTGGAACAGCAATAGGCATGGCATATTGACATGGGAGAGAGGCATAAAGCAATCCGATATGTTCTGGGTCGATAGCATGCTGTGCAGTCTGGCCGATAATTGTCCAGGCTAGAGCTGGCTGGTAGGTAGTGCAGGCCACGGACAACGGTGAAAACCGCTAACGGTGGCTAATAGCAAGTAGCTAGCAAGTAGCTAGTTAGCTGGCTGGCTAGCTGGCTAGTTTCAGCCAGTTCTAGATAAAAAGGTATAATAAATAATAGAGTGCGTTCCACATTGGGTGAGG
>NC_140008.1:543300-613300 GCF_964263955.1 Coregonus lavaretus
CTATTATTATATTATTATTATTATTATTATATTATTATTATTATTATTATTATTACTATTATTACTATTATTATTATATTTTTATTATTATTATTGCTATTATTACTATTGTATTACTATTATAATTATTATATTATATTATTACTATTATTATTATTGCTATTATTATTATTACTATTATTACTATTATTATTATTATTATTATTATTATTATTATTGCTATTATTACTATTATATTACTATTATTATTATTATATTATATTATTACTATTATTATTATTGCTATTATTATTATTATTGTTATTGTTATTATTATTATATTATATTATTACTATTATTATTATTGCTATTATTGCTATTATTATTATTATTATTATTATTATTATTATTATTATTATTATTATTATTATTATTATGCTGCTGTAAACTGGGAGCTTTAGTCAGGGGCACGGGGATGTCACACTGGAGTGTGTGACTGTATTGTAGAGCAGATCTCATATTACAAGAATTACTCCAGAACAGATAGTAGTCATCCTGGGGTTTGGATTAGGCAATGCTGTGTTTACTGAGGAACAGTTGAACCACGCTCAGGTCAGAGCTATCATACAGGTCACCTTTAGGACACTGTCTACCCAAACCACTTGCTTGAGGTCAGTGGGAAAGCAGAGAAAGACTAGCTGATCATCACAGAACACTTAGCTCTGTCCCAGATCTCTTTGTTTTGCCAGTAAATGGTTTGTGGACATTATAACCTTTTGCCAGTACAGCAGAACTATAAATAGTTTGTGGACATTATATATAACCTTTTGCCAGTACAGCAGAACTATAAATGGTTTGTGGACATTATAACCTTTTGCCAGTACAGCAGAACTATAAATGGTTTGTGGACATTATAACCTTTTGCCAGTACAGCAGAACTATACATGGTTTGTGGACATTATAACCTTTTGCCAGTACAGCAGAACTATAAATGGTTTGTGGACATTATAACCTTTTGCCATTTGTCTTCAGATCTGGATCGGACCAGGAGGAGAGGAAGGAAGCTGCTGGGTATAACTACGGAGAGGAAGAGGGTCTGAAAGTGTCCAGAGTATAGCTCATCGTACAGACCGTCCTCACATCGTACAGACCGTCCTCACATCGTACAGACCGTCCTCACATCGTACAGACCGTCCTCACATCGTACAGACCGTCCTCACATCGTACAGACCTCCCGTCCTCAACATGTGAAGAAACCTGAGGAACCTTGCACACAGTCCTGAAAATAAACCCTCAGTTCACCTCCTCATCCCACCAAGACCTACTACACTACACTACCCAGAATTCACAGCGTAAATCATTCACTTCCTGGTTTTGACCTTCTGACATACAGTACAGGACGGGTTGTGTGGCGAGCACATTATGAAAGCATTGCATGATGGGTATATTTAGATCAGAGAATGAAGAAAGGATGTGTCTCAAGTAGCATCCTATTCCCTTTATAGTGCACTTCTTTTGACCAGGGCCCTTAGGGGAACAGGGTGTCATTTGGGACGTCGAGAAGGGTGCATGCAGCAGCTCTCACGCTTTGGAACAACAGTATTTCTCTCCGGCCACATTCCAAGTTAGACTTTCATTTGTTGTTGACAGACCGAGGCTGACAGACAGACCGAGGCTGACAGAACTTCGGAACTTGAGAATCCTTTGAGTTCTGAGTGAAGAGGGGACAGGGAGGCATGGCCTGTTTTATTACACTGGGCAGGCAGAGAGGGTACAGCAGTCCTTTAAAGTCCCCATCATAGTTCACCACTCCGACACATTCTGAGACTCTCACACACACAGTGACAGTGTCTAGTTCTAGGGCTAGAGTTTCTCAGCAGACAAGAGGCCAAGCTTGGATAGCTGTGGAGGCCAGGGGTTGAGCTGAGAGCTGAGATTCTAAGGTCAACTAACCAGACCATGGCTCTGAGATTCTAAGGTCAACTAACCAGACCAAGGCTCTGAGATTCTAAGGTCAACTAACCAGACCATGGCTCTGAGATTCCAAGGTCAACTAACCAGACCATGGCTCTGAGATTCTAAGGTCAACTAACCAGACCATGGCTCTGAGATTCTAAGGTCAACTAACCAGACCAAGGCTCTGAGATTCTAAGGTCAACTAACCAGACCATGGCTCTGAGATTCTAAGGTCAACTAACCAGACCATGGCTCTGAGATTCCAAGGTCAACTAACCAGACCATGGCTCTGAGGTTCTAAGGTCAACTAACCAGACCAAGGCTCTGAGGTTCTAAGGTCAACTAACCAGACCAAGGCTCTGAGATTCTAAGGTCAACTAACCAGACCAAGGCTCTGAGATTCTAAGGTCAACTAACCAGACCATGGCTCTGAGATTCCAAGGTCAACTAACCAGACCATGGCTCTGAGATTCTAAGGTCAACTAACCAGACCATGGCTCTGAGATTCTAAGGTCAACTAACCAGACCAAGGCTCTGAGATTCTAAGGTCAACTAACCAGACCATGGCTCTGAGATTCTAAGGTCAACTAACCAGACCATGGCTCTGAGATTCCAAGGTCAACTAACCAGACCATGGCTCTGAGGTTCTAAGGTCAACTAACCAGACCAAGGCTCTGAGGTTCTAAGGTCAACTAACCAGACCAAGGCTCTGAGGTTCTAAGGTCAACTAACCAGACCATGGCTCTGAGATTCTAAGGTCAACTAACCAGACCAAGGCTCTGAGGTTCTAAGGTCAACTAACCAGACCAAGGCTCTGAGATTCTAAGGTCAACTAACCAGACCAAGGCTCTGAGATTCCAAGGTCAACTAACCAGACCATGGCTCTGAGATTCCAAGGTCAACTAACCAGACCATGGCTCTGAGGTTCTAAGGTCAACTAACCAGACCAAGGCTCTGAGATTCTAAGGTCAACTAACCAGACCATGGCTCTGAGATTCTAAGGTCAACTAACCAGACCAAGGCTCTGAGGTTCTAAGGTCAACTAACCAGACCAAGGCTCTGAGATTCTAAGGTCAACTAACCAGACCATGGCTCTGAGATTCTAAGGTCAACTAACCAGACCAAGGCTCTGAGGTTCTAAGGTCAACTAACCAGACCAAGGCTCTGAGATTCCAAGGTCAACTAACCAGACCAAGGCTCTGAGGTTCTAAGGTCAACTAACCAGACCAAGGCTCTGAGATTCTAAGGTCAACTAACCAGACCATGGCTCTGAGGTTCTAAGGTCAACTAACCAGACCAAGGCTCTGAGATTCCAAGGTCAACTAACCAGACCAAGGCTCTGAGGTTCTAAGGTCAACTAACCAGACCAAGGCTCTGAGATTCCAAGGTCAACTAACCAGACCAAGGCTCTGAGATTCTAAGGTCAACTAACCAGACCAAGGCTCTGAGATTCTAAGGTCAACTAACCAGACCATGGCTCTGAGATTCTAAGGTCAACTAACCAGACCAAGGCTCTGAGATTCCAAGGTCAACTAACCAGACCATGGCTCTGAGGTTCTAAGGTCAACTAACCAGACCATGGCTCTGAGGTTCTAAGGTCAACTAACCAGACCATGGCTCTGAGGTTCTAAGGTCAACTAACCAGACCATGGCTCTGAGGTTCTAAGGTCAACTAACCAGACCAAGGCTCTGAGATTCTAAGGTCAACTAACCAGACCAAGGCTCTGAGATTCCAAGGTCAACTAACCAGACCAAGGCTCTGAGATTCCAAGGTCAACTAACCAGACCAAGGCTCTGAGATTCCAAGGTCAACTAACCAGACCAAGGCTCTGAGGTTCTAAGGTCAACTAACCAGACCAAGGCTCTGAGATTCTAAGGTCAACTAACCAGACCATGGCTCTGAGTTTCTAAGGTCAACTAACCAGACCAAGGCTCTGAGATTCCAAGGTCAACTAACCAGACCAAGGCTCTGAGGTTCTAAGGTCAACTAACCAGACCAAGGCTCTGAGATTCCAAGGTCAACTAACCAGACCAAGGCTCTGAGATTCTAAGGTCAACTAACCAGACCAAGGCTCTGAGATTCTAAGGTCAACTAACCAGACCATGGCTCTGAGATTCTAAGGTCAACTAACCAGACCAAGGCTCTGAGATTCCAAGGTCAACTAACCAGACCATGGCTCTGAGGTTCTAAGGTCAACTAACCAGACCATGGCTCTGAGGTTCTAAGGTCAACTAACCAGACCATGGCTCTGAGGTTCTAAGGTCAACTAACCAGACCATGGCTCTGAGGTTCTAAGGTCAACTAACCAGACCAAGGCTCTGAGATTCTAAGGTCAACTAACCAGACCAAGGCTCTGAGATTCTAAGGTCAACTAACCAGACCAAGGCTCTGAGATTCCAAGGTCAACTAACCAGACCAAGGCTCTGAGATTCCAAGGTCAACTAACCAGACCAAGGCTCTGAGATTCTAAGGTCAACTAACCAGACCAAGGCTCTGAGGTTCTAAGGTCAACTAACCAGACCATGGCTCTGAGATTCCAAGGTCAACTAACCAGACCAAGGCTCTGAGATTCTAAGGTCAACTAACCAGACCAAGGCTCTGAGGTTCTAAGGTCAACTAACCAGACCAAGGCTCTGAGATTCTAAGGTCAACTAACCAGACCATGGCTCTGAGGTTCTAAGGTCAACTAACCAGACCAAGGCTCTGAGATTCTAAGGTCAACTAACCAGACCATGGCTCTGAGGTTCTAAGGTCAACTAACCAGACCAAGGCTCTGAGGTTCTAAGGTCAACTAACCAGACCAAGGCTCTGAGATTCTAAGGTCAACTAACCAGACCAAGGCTCTGAGGTTCTAAGGTCAACTAACCAGACCAAGGCTCTGAGATTCTAAGGTCAACTAACCAGACCATGGCTCTGAGGTTCTAAGGTCAACTAACCAGACCATGGCTCTGAGGTTCTAAGGTCAACTAACCAGACCATGGCTCTGAGGTTCTAAGGTCAACTAACCAGACCATGGCTCTGAGGTTCTAAGGTCAACTAACCAGACCAAGGCTCTGAGATTCTAAGGTCAACTAACCAGACCATGGCTCTGAGGTTCTAAGGTCAACTAACCAGACCAAGGCTCTGAGGTTCTAAGGTCAACTAACCAGACCAAGGCTCTGAGATTCTAAGGTCAACTAACCAGACCAAGGCTCTGAGGTTCTAAGGTCAACTAACCAGACCAAGGCTCTGAGATTCTAAGGTCAACTAACCAGACCATGGCTCTGAGGTTCTAAGGTCAACTAACCAGACCATGGCTCTGAGGTTCTAAGGTCAACTAACCAGACCATGGCTCTGAGGTTCTAAGGTCAACTAACCAGACCATGGCTCTGAGGTTCTAAGGTCAACTAACCAGACCAAGGCTCTGAGATTCTAAGGTCAACTAACCAGTCCAAGGCTCTGAGATTCTAAGGTCACCGGACCATGGCTCTGAGATTCTAAGGTCAACTAACCAGACCAAGGCTCTGAGATTCTAAGGTCAACTAACCAGACCAAGGCTCTGAGGTTCTCTCACACGGTCACAATGCCATGTGAAGCTTCTTGGCAGCCAGTGCTTCTGATGGAACATTAGGGGAGTGTGGGGTAAGTTGACCCAAAGGGGTAAGTTGACCCAAAGGGGGGAGTTGACCCAAAGGGGGGAGTTGACCCAAAGGGGTAAGTTGACCCTAAGGGGGGAGTTGACCCAAAGGGGTAAGTTGACCCAAAGGGGTAAGTTGACCCAAAGGGGGGAGTTAACCCAAAGGGGTAAGTTGACCCAAAGGGGTAAGTTGACCCAAAGGGGGTAGTTGACCCAAAGGGGTAAGTTGAGCCAAAGGGGGGAGTTGACCCAAAGGGGGGCGTTGACCCAAAGGGGGGAGTTGACCCAAAGGGGGAAGTTGAGCCACCCTTGTTTCTTGGAAATACACAAAATGTATCATTTGACCAAATATTTAGGAAGATGTCATAATTTCATGGAGTCTGTAAAGGAAGAAACAAGCAACTTAGGTCCCTAAAATACACTACATAGCCAAAAGTATGTGGACACCTGCTCGTCGAACATCTCATTCCAAAATCATGGGCATTCATTTGGAGTTAGTGTTCCCTTTGCTGCTATAACAGCCTCCACTCTTCTGGGAAGGCTTTCCACTAGATGTTGGAACATTACTGCGGGGACTTGCTTCCATTCAGCCACAAGCATTAGTGAGGTCGGGCACTGATGTTGGGCGATTAGGCCTGGCTCGCGGTCGGCATTCCAATTCATCCCAAAGGTGTTCGATGGGGTTGAGGTCAGGGCTCTGTGCAGGCCAGTCAAGTTCTTCCATACCGATCTTGACAAACCATTTCTGTATGGACCTCGCTTTGTGCATGGGGAAGTTGCCATGCTGAAACAGGAAAGAGCCTTCCCCAAACTGTTGCCACAAAGTTGGAAGCACAGTATCATCTAGAATGTCATTGTATGCTGTAGCGTTAAGATTTCCCTTCACTGGAACTAAGGGGCCTGAGCCATGAAAAACAGCCCCAGACCATTATTCCTCCTCCACCAAACTTTACAGGTGGCACTATGCATTCAGGCAGGGAGCGTTCTCCTGGCATCCGCCAAACCCAGATTAGTCCGTCGGACTGCCAGATGGTGAAGCGTGATTCATCACTCCAGAGAACGTGTTTCCACTGCTCCAGAGTCCAATGGCCGCAAGCTTTACACCACTCCAGCCGACGCTTGTCATTGCATATGGTGATCTTAGGCTTGTGTGTGGCAGCTCAGCCATGGAAACCCATTTCATGAAGCTCCCGACGAACAATTATTGTGCTGACGTTGCTTCCAGAGGCAGTTTGGAACACAGTAGTGAGTGTTGCAACCGAGGACAGACTGTTTTTATGCACTGCGCATTCAGTACTCGGTGGTCCCGTTCTGTGTGCTTGTGTGGCCTACCACTTCACGGCTGAGCTGTTGTTGCTCCTAGACGTTTCCACTTCACAATAACAGCACTTACAGTTGACCGGGGCAGCTCTAGCAGGGCAGAAATTTGACAAACTGACTTGTTGTAAAGGTGGCGTCCTATGACGGTGCCACGTTGAAAGTCACTGAGCTCTTCAGTAAGGCCATTCTACTGCCACTGTTTGTCTATGGAGATCGCATGGCTGTGTGCTCGATTTTATACACCTGTCAGCAACGGGGTGTCCACATACTTTTGTATATATAGTATATATTTTCACCAAATCAAATGAATTGATTGTGTTCAAATCAAATTTCATTGGTCACATACACATATTTACCAGATGTTATTGCGGGTGTAGCAAAATGGTTGTTGTAGCAAAATGCTTGTTAGGGGTTTCATGATGCTTGTATCTCAACCAAAGTAAATACTTTTAAGATTGTTCTAAACATCAGTTGGGGTCTCTATAAGCTTCAATATGACGTCCTGAACCTAGCATGAAAGGGAATCCCTGTAGCTGTGTGGGCTAATAGAGTCAAAATGTTTGCCTTGGGTTAAGTTCAGCCAATGGCCGTGGGGTAAGTTGGGCCAATGGTTGAGCCAATGGTTGAACCAATGGTTGAGCCAATGGTTGAGCCAATGGTTGAGCCAATGGTTGAGCCAATGGTTGAGCCAATGGTTGAGCCAATGGTTGAGCCAATGGTTGAGCCAATGGTTGAGCCAATGGTTGAACCAATGGTTGAGCTAATGGTTGAGCCAATGGTTGAGCCAATGGTTGAGCCAATGGTTGAGCCAATGGTTGAGCCAATGGTTGAGCCAATGGTTGAACCAATGGTTGAGCCAATGGTTGAGCCAATGGTTGAGCCAATGGTTGAGCCAATGGTTGAGCCAATGGTTGAGCCAATGGTTGAACCAATGGTTGAGCTAATGGTTGAGCCAATGGCAAGTTGAGCAAATTGAAGTGTTTTCTTCCCAGGTGTGATGCAAGGCATTGATATGATGTAACAACAGGACCCATGTTAAAAGTGTTAGGTGATAATAGATGCTTAAAATTATTAAAAGACAAAAAAGCAGTTGTGATTGTGTTTGGGAAATAAAGACAGACTTGGTTTTAAAAAGATAGAGGTAATATTTTATTCAGTACAGAAATGTGTAGGTGGCTTAACTTAACCTGTCCTTCAGCTCAACGTACTCCATACCCTTAACCTGTCCTTCAGCTCAACGTACTCCATACCCTTAACCTGTCCCACAGCTCAACGTACTCCATACCCTTAACCTGTCCTTCAGCTCAACGTACTCCATACCCTTAACCTGTCCCACAGCTCAACGTACTCCATACCCTTAACCTGTCCTTCAGCTCAATGTACTCCATACCCTTAACCTGTCCCACAGCTCAACGTACTCCATACCCTTAACCTGTCCTTCAGCTCAACGTACTCCATACCCTTAACCTGTCCTTCAGCTCAACGTACTCCATACCCTTAACCTGTCCCTCAGCTCAACGTACTCCATACCCTTAACCTGTCCCGCAGCTCAACGTACTCCATACCCTTAACCTGTCCCACAGCTCAACGTACTCCATACCCTTAACCTGTCCTTCAGCTCAATGTACTCCATACCCTTAACCTGTCCCACAGCTCAACGTACTCCATACCCTTAACCTGTCCTTCAGCTCAACGTACTCCATACCCTTAACCTGTCCCACAGCTCAACGTACTCCATACCCTTAACCTGTCCCACAGCTCAACGTACTCCATACCCTTAACCTGTCCCACAGCTCAACGTACTCCATACCCTTAACCTGTCCTTCAGCTCAACGTACTCCATACCCTTAACCTGTCCTTCAGCTCAACGTACTCCATACCCTCAACCTGTCCCACAGCTCAACGTACTCCATACCCTTAACCTGTCCTTCAGCTCAACGTACTCCATACCCTTAACCTGTCCTTCAGCTCAACGTACTCCATACCCTTAACCTGTCCCACAGCTCAACGTACTCCATACCCTTAACCTGTCCTTCAGCTCAACGTACTCCATACCCTTAACCTGTCCCACAGCTCAACGTACTCCATACCCTTAACCTGTCCCACAGCTCAACGTACTCCATACCCTTAACCTGTCCCGCAGCTCAACGTACTCCATACCCTTAACCTGTCCCGCAGCTCAACGTACTCCATACCCTTAACCTGTCCCACAGCTCAACGTACTCCATACCCTTAACCAACCTGTCCTTCAGCTCAACATACTCCATACCCTTAACCTGTCCCACAGCTCAACGTACTCCATACCCTTAACCTGTCCTTCAGCTCAACGTACTCCATACCCTTAACCTGTCCTTCAGCTCAACGTACTCCATACCCTTAACCAACCTGTCCTTCAGCTCAACGTACTCCATACCCTTAACCTGTCCCACAGCTCAACGTACTCCATACCCTTAACCTGTCCCACAGCTCAACGTACTCCATACCCTTAACCTGTCCCACAGCTCAACGTACTCCATACCCTTAACCTGTCCCACAGCTCAACGTACTCCATACCCTTAACCTGTCCCACAGCTCAACGTACTCCATACCCTTAACCTGTCCTTCAGCTCAACGTACTCCATACCCTTAACCTGTCCTTCAGCTCAACGTACTCCATACCCTTAACCTGTCCTTCAGCTCAACGTACTCCATACCCTTAACCTGTCCCACAGCTCAACGTACTCCATACCCTTAACCTGTCCCACAGCTCAACGTACTCCATACCCTTAACCTGTCCCACAGCTCAACATACTCCATACCCTTAACCTGTCCCACAGCTCAACGTACTCCATACCCTTAACCTGTCCCACAGCTCAACGTACTCCATACCCTTAACCTGTCCCACAGCTCAACGTACTCCATACCCTTAACCTGTCCTTCAGCTCAACGTACTCCATACCCTTAACCTGTCCCACAGCTCAACGTACTCCATACCCTTAACCTGTCCTTCAGCTCAATGTACTCCATACCCTTAACCTGTCCTTCAGCTCAACGTACTCCATACCCTTAACCTGTCCCACAGCTCAACGTACTCCATACCCTTAACCTGTCCTTCAGCTCAACGTACTCCATACCCTTAACCTGTCCTTCAGCTCAACGTACTCCATACCCTTAACCAACCTGTCCTTCAGCTCAACATACTCCATACCCTTAACCTGTCCTTCAGCTCAACGTACTCCATACCCTTAACCTGTCCTTCAGCTCAACGTACTCCATACCCTTAACCTGTCCTTCAGCTCAACGTACTCCATACCCTTAACCTGTCCTTCAGCTCAACGTACTCCATACCCGGGGTAATTTGTGTCAAGAGACCACTTTTTTTTGGATAAGCTATGTTTTCAAAACTGTAATGTTTACATGAATTCAGATCATTTCTAGGGATACACAACATGCTGAAATATATGGAGATATCTTTGTTAGAAAGAAAACTGTATTTCCCTTGAAGGATGTAAATAATGGCTCAACTTTCCCCACTCTCCCCTAATATTAAATAGTAACTTAATGCATCTCTATGGCTCAGCATGTCTAGCAGCAGTGTTTCCTGACAGGCTGAGAAGGCCAGGGTTGGAGCTGAGAGCTGTGATGACCAGATTCTCAGGTCAAATCTGACCAGTGACCATGACATCTGTTTTGTCCCTTTTGGCTTTCTCTCTGACCACTCCTGACCAGATCTGTCCTCTTTGACCCACCCTTATAACCATCCACTCCAGACATTGTGGAAAGGAAAAACCGCAATCCAAACAATAGGGGGATGAAGAGCGTGCGCAGGGCTGAGAACGAGGGGTTAGGATCGGGCTGAGGGCCACTGATGTCCGGGTGGCCTAGGTCTGCTGGTCTGGAGAGAGAAGTGCCTCACCACATCAAGGTCACATCATACCCACTCTGTACTTACAGCTGGGTCATAGAGCTCTTAATAAGAGGCTGAGCAGCACAGGAACAGTCCCTTCCCGTCCCTGGGAATAATAGTTTCCCGGCCGAGGACGGTATGATAGTCTCCCCGTCCAGACTGAGAACTATATAATACTGTCCAGACTGAGAACTATATAATACCGTCCAGGCTGAGAACTATATAATACTGTTCAGACTGAGAAAAGGCCTTTGTTCCCCGGCACTCTGCTGCACGTGGGCTGACCTCTCCCTGACTGCCTCGCTTGGTCATGAGACTCTGGTCAACTCCCTCCCTCCCAAGCCTAACTGGGACCTTCTGTCTGACAGACTGTATTCTACTGTAGCCTAGCAACACTATTCTGTAGGATGGTGAAATGGACTGATGAGACCTCCCCTGACTGTGACCTCACTGTGACCTCACTGTGACCTCACTGAGACACCACTGTAGGACGCTGTACATCACTGAGACACCACTGTAGGATGCTATACATCACTGAGACACCACTGTAGGACGCTGTACATCACTGAGACACCACTGTAGGATGCTATACATCACTGAGACACCACTGTAGGACGCTGTACATCACTGAGACACCACTGTAGGACGCTATACATCACTGAGACACCACTGTAGGACGCTGTACATCACTGAGACACCACTGTAGGATGCTATACATCACTGAGACACCACTGTAGGACGCTGTACATCACTGAGACACCACTGTAGGACGCTATACATCACTGGGACACCACTGTAGGATGCTATACATCACTGGGACACCACTGTAGGACGCTATACATCACTGAGACACCACTGTAGGACGCTGTACATCACTGAGACACCACTGTAGGACGCTGTACATCACTGAGACACCACTGTAGGATGCCACTCCCTCACAAGGCAAAATCTTGATGCCATTTTTTTGGTTTGGTGTTTACCACAGACTAGGCCGATCGCTTGTTCTGACATTTTTTGTTATGAGATGTTGACATACCACCATTAAGCGGAAATGAACACTGTAATATATTAGTTATGCATGCGTATAATAATCTGCATGCTAGCTCGTTACAACTGGATCTGGTATGACCCGAAGACATCTGGTGTCAATAGATTAGTAATGCATGCGTATAATAATCTGCATGCTAGCTCGTTACCACTAGATCTGGTATGACCCGAAGACAGATGAGTAGCCAATGGGAAGTACCGCAGCAGGTATCAGCTGATCCTCTGAATCGTGTTGATATTTTGTGAAAAAGACTGTAATGTTGTCAGGAACTGCACTTTGACCCACAATAAAGGTTTTAGAAACGTAATGTCCTTAAGCCAAAATGGCTTAAGGACAACAAAGTCAAGGTATTGGAGTGGCCATCACAGAGCCCTGACCTCAATCCTATAGAAAATCTGTCGCCAGAACTGTAAAAGTGTGTGCGAGCAAGGAGGCCTACAAACCTGACTCAGTTACACCAGCTCTGTCAGGAGGAATGGGCCAAAATTCACCCAATTTATTGTGGGAAGCTTGTGGAAGGCTACCCGAAACGTTTGAACCAAGTTAAACAATTTAAAGGCAATGCTACCAAATACTAATTGAGTGTATGTAAACTTCTGACCCACTGGAATGTGATGAAAGAAATAAAAGCTGAAATAAATAATTCTCTCTACTATTATTCTTAAAATAAAGTGGTGAACCTACTTGACCTAAAACAGGGAATTTTTACTAGGATTAAATGTCAGGAATTGTGAAAAACTGAGTTTAAATGTATTTGGCTAAGGTGTATGTAAACTTCCGACTTCAACTGTATTTTAGATTCTAGATTCTTCAAAGTAGCCACCCTTTGCCTTGATGACAGTGTCGTGGAAATTCTTACACAGGGACACTCGAAGTCAATCTTAAATGAATCATCCTTTATTATCAGCGGGCTGGAGAGGTTCCAACCAACTTAATGCACCATAGTACACATGTCAATCAGGAGCTCTAACGGGGCAGTCCCGTTAGTTCCCTTATTTACTGCAGACAAGTCATATTTGCATGATTTAGCTTATTCATCATTCATAATTAATGGACGTTTGCTTCATTAATGTGACTGACCAATACCTCACGAGGCTTCTTCTCTCTAAGCTGAGACCTTGAAACTGAGATATCGTTCGTTCTCAAAACAAGGGTCTGGGCGTACTGCCAAATTGCTGATACTGATAAGTGAGGATTCATTCAATCAGTCACTTGCATGAACACAGAATTTAAAGTAAGCATTAGATTTGAGGAGGTTCTATCAGATTACATCATTATAATGAATCATAATAAAGCTAAAGGTTATACTTCTATTCATGGAATCAACACACACACACACACACAAGGGATCTGTGGATTCAGAGGTGATTAAATCTCTCAATGTTAACCATTGTTTCCATATCTCTTACCACAATCGGGTTGGATTGACCTATGTTTTTCACTAACTGTGTCACGCCCTGGCTCTGGGGACTCTAGTATTTTGAGTGTGAGTTTTCGTTTGTGTTTGTTCTAGTATTGTGTTTCTGTGTTGGCCAGTGTGGTTCTCAATCAGAGGCAACGTGAATCAGCTGTTGCTTGTTGTCTCTGATTGGGAACCATACTTAAGCAGCCAGTTTTCCCACAGTGTTTGTGGGATCTTGTTCCTGTGTAGGTTTGTGTTTTGCACCTTTGGACGTCACGTATCGTTTGTTGTTTTGTTCGTATAACCATTATTTAATAAATATGTTCACCTTCCACGCTGCGCCTTGGTCCTCTGTATCCGACGATCGTGACAAACTGTCCCTTGGACATCAACTTAGTCAAAATATAAAACCCTGTTGAGTCTCTGTCTTAGCCGGCCGTGACCGGGAGACCCATGGGGCGGCGCACAATTGGCCCAGCATCGTCCAGGGTAGGGGAGGGAATGGCCGGCAGGGATGTAGCTCAGTTGGTAGAGCATGGTGTTTGCAACGCCAGGGTTGTGGGTTCGATTCCCACGGGTGGCCAGTATGAAAAATAAAATAAAATATGTATGCACTCACTAACTGTAAGTCGCTCTGGATAAGAGTGTCTGCTAAATGACGTAAATGTAAAATGTTTAACTATTCTGCTAAGACCTTCAAAAGGTTGGTGCTCAGTGTTCCACACAGTGGCGGCTGGCCGATAGAGGGCGCTAGGGCGCCGCCCCCTTAAATAAAATTATTTTACAAAATAAAAAAATAAAAAAATAAAAATAATAATAATAATAATAAAAACATCAGTATGTCAATATTTGTGTGTTTGAAATATGGAATGCACACAGTAATATGTGTAAGATATGATAGAAAATCATATTCGCAACCTTTCCTCTGCCTGTCAAACGCCTCGTCAGCTCTGGGTGATACAGAAAGTGCCCCGAGGAGGCGGGTCTACGTAGCAGTTAAGCCAATTGCTAATTTAAGATATGAATGTATGACATAAAATGTAGTCAATAAGCGATCTTAAATCGAATCCAAGGAGGGCGATTATTTTATCGCCCCAAGCTCGCCCCTGATAAAATAAGGACCGGGGTCCAGTGACGCCATTTTTACTAGACAACAATGGCGAACGCAAACGTTACTCCTCCAAGACCCAACCCTAACTCGGTGAAATCTCTCCTCCAAGATCCGTTTGAGAGGAGAACTTTGTCAGAGAAAGTTCGGGTGAAAGAGCTGGGCCCAGATCAACCTGACCTCTCAATCAGACAGCAGGCTAGCGAGAAAGGGAAGCAGTATATGCGCGGCTTCTCCCGTAGCTGGTACACCAGGAAGGCTTGGCTAGCTGGGTGCACTGATGCTAATGCTTTATTTTGCTTTCCGTGCTTGCTTTTTAAAACGACGGGGTCAGATTCAGCATGGACAGGTACCGGAGTGAGGGATATGAAGCACCTGTCAGAGAAGGTAAAGAAACATGAGAACACCAGGGCACACATGGACAACTCTGTAAAGCTAGCTGTATTAGGAAGGGTGAACATTGCTACGCAGCTGGATGACGGCCACAGGATTGCGGTGAGGAAACACAATGAGGAGGTGGATAAAAACAGGCACATTCTATCCAAAATTATCGATTGTGTGAAGTTCTGTGGGGCTTTTGAGTTGGCCTTGCGTGGGCACGAGGAGACTGACTCCTCGGACAACCCCGGCATTTTCCGGGGCTTAGTGGATTTTGTTGCCTCCCTCGACAGTGTGCTGGAGGAGCACCTGAAGACAGCTACCGTTTTTAAGGGCACGTCAAAGACGATACAGAACGAGCTGTTGGACTGTATGCTGTCAATGCTTAAGGATTACATCCTGGAGGAAGTAAAGAGTGCTGATTTTATCGCCATTCAAGCTGACGAGACGACTGACGTTTCCACCCACTGCCAGTTGGTGCTTGTGTGAGTGATTATCATAGAGCCGTCACAATTATATTTGTTTTAGTATTTTAAAAGGAAAGAGAAGACACAATCAGACGTTGATAATAATGCAGGAAAGTACTACACAGTTTGTAATAATTATTCAGGTGTCCACCAGGTCAATTTCTAGAAGAGGCCTAGTTGTTATTGAATATTAACTTTATTGCTAAGTGAACAGCAGAACAAAATGATCTTGCATCCCTCTCACAAATGTAATAGAAAAAGGCTTTAAAACGTAATAACATCAGTTAATTATGTACATCACAGGTTAAAAGCAGTTACTAGACATAGTTTGTTTGTATATACACACTGTCTGTCTGTCTGTCTGTCTGTCTATATATATATATATATATATATATATATATATATATATATATTATATATATATATATATATATATATATATAAAAGTCACTGGTTGTGTGTTGAGGGGGAATTACAGTGAGTTAAGAAGTCTGATTGCAAGTTATCAAATTAAACTTTATTTTTTGGACCCAGGGCCTCAATTCCCTCTTTGTGTGGGCACAGCGTATCTGACGAGCAGCAACAGCCCATCAAGCGACGGAGGATGCTGGGACCAGGAGAACAACAGAGGTTGGCTATAGAGGTAAGTTGTGATGTAATTGTCAGTGTTTCCCACCTAGAACTTTTTTCAGGCCTGGTAGTATGTAGCCAAAACCCTGAACAATCAGCACCTTGGTAATCATATACTTGAGTTGGACATAGGCATGTGTCAGTCAGGATCACTTGCATCAAAATAGCTTAATTGCAAATTAAAGCTGATGATGTATCTTTTACAGGTATGTGATACCATCCTGAGTCATGCCAAAGAGAGGTTCTCCTTCACCCAGCACCTCATCAGCGCAACACTATTGCACGGAGAGTTGTTCCCACAACACAGTGTGAAGTTCCCCGATACAGCGCTTGAAACAACCGTGGAGGCGTACCCCATGTTGAACAAGGCCAAGCTCAAAACCGAACTGTCCCTCATCTATGAGAACAGTGAGTTCAAGGCTTGTAGTGGTGCAGTGCCCCTGTACCAGTTCTTCATGGAGAACAACCTTCAGAGCACTTTCACAGAGACTGCCAGCCTCCTCAAGATCCTCATCACCACACCCATGACAACTGCTGAGTCAGAATGGTGCTTCTCTACACTGAAAAGGATCAAGACCTTCCTGAGAAACAGCATGACACAGGATCGCCTGAACGCTCTGGCCATGCTCTCCATGGAGAAGAAACTTGTCAGGGACATTCCTGACTTTAATCAAAGAGGTTTGCCACTCAGAAGGACAGACGGGCAAAATTCCTGTACAAATAAGATGACAGACACACACACACAGAGCAGCTCTGGCCGCATGTTTCTTTGTATATAGTTGACCTTAGCATAAAAAATCCAGTTATATATGGTACTCTAGAAAGTCTTAATAGTGTCTTTGCTAATATTACTGTATATAGGTTGTTTTGTATCAATTAATTGTTGCAGTTCTGGAGCACATTAACAATTAGTCACATTTAGTATGATCATAAAATACTGTATGCTATTCTTCCAGTCAAAGGTTTGAGTTCATCCACTTGATATCCATTTCTATATTATACATCCTTTTATACAGTGTAAGATTTCCTATAAACTTTATAATAATTTCATGTTATTGTCCACTTTCCACTCTGTTCTGACAGCATGCCTGTTGCGTTGCCTGTTTACTACCAATGGTGAAAAGTTCACTTTAAATGCAAATGAAAGGCTTGGGTTTGTGTAATATGTTTTTGTGTAAGAATGCCTCAACTTTTTAATATTGGCATTAAATAATTACTGAATGTTTCACTGAGCACTGCTGTCCTGCAGTTTGTGTTAAAATATATCGCGATGGTTACAGGAAAAAAAAAGTATGGCACAGCCCCACCGAGAATATTTTTCACCAGCCGCCACTGGTTCCACATAAGATGACCTTACCCTCAACTTGATAAACGAAAACAACCTTCAATCATTAATCATCGTCCATATCTACAGGGTGAAATGGGAGCTCAACCAGAGTTGGCAGCTCATTAGTTTCACCATCCTCTGGAGGAGCAGAAAACATGATAGCTGCTTAAATCTTACCAGCAGAGAGGCAGAGATCCTTACAGCATGTTAATAAACAAAAAACACACGCTGCAATTGTGGTTTTGGCTAATTATTCTTAACAACAATGACAATGTATTCGGCAAGATCAGTCACATTAGAAGAGTGATGATCTGGGACAAAAGTACAACATTCATCGCCATGATTGCCCCCTTGACCTGCCAAAAGATAGTCAAGAACCTCTCTGTTTTGCCAATTTACACATTTATTTTAGCATTGACAATTTTCTCTACGTCTAACACTTTTTTGGTTACTACATGATTCCATATGTGTTATTTCACGGTTTTGATGTCTTCACTATTATTCTACAATGTAGAAAATAGTAAAAATAAAGACAAACCCTTGAATGAGTAGGTCCGTCCAAACTTTTGACTGGTAGTGTATATATTTTTATAATTGATATTGTACATAAATGCTTTGTATCATATGATACTGTACTGACTAAAAGGGCAGACCCCTTTGGTCATTTATAACACATGCATAAATGCTTATTGATGTAAACACACATATATTAACACTTAGGGAATTATCACTAACAGCTAAAACAAATAAACATTAAAGACGTGTTTAAACCATACATTTCGTTTTATTTGTACATTTTTTAAACAATACAAATACATGAAGTTTCAACAAGTCCTGCAATGCAATTACATTGAACATTACACAGGGCTGTGAATAGTGGAGCTTGTCCCTGAGCTGGAGGACAAATGGTTCTTCACCTCTCTGCCTGCTGGAGGTACTGCATGTTGGTTCCAACCTTTAAAGTCACAACTAAGAAGGTTAGCAGGTCTGTGAGGAAATGCCTTGGTCACATCTGGATAAAGGCATTTCTGTGCTTCACCAGAAACTCCATTCAATTCGTATTATATTCCTCTTTCATTTACTAATCTCATGACGTGGCTGTGAGACGTGGCTGTGAGACGTGGCTGTGAGACGTGGCTGTGAGACGTGGCTGTGAGACGTGACTGTGAGACGTGGCTGTGAGACGTGGCTGTGAGACGTGGCTGTGAGACGTGGCTGTGAGACGTGGCTGTGAGACGTGGCTGTGAGACGTGGCTGTGAGACGTGGCTGTGAGACGTGGCTGTGAGACGTGGCTGTATCTAGGGGGATTTGGATTTAGCTAAGCCTGCTAGCTATTGCTGTGAAGTCACCAACATTTTTTGAAATAACAATTGAGGTGGTTATGTAATCTAACTCAACACTTAACTACTACAAATTAATTTAAATTACAATAAATAAAGGTTAACTTACTAATTTTTGTCCAGTGGCATTTGATTGGCAACTCATCACGGCTTACTGAGCTACAGAAACAATGCTAACCAGACAACAGGGCAGGACTGAATTAAAGGGTAACTACACAACAAAAACTACAATGCTAACCAGACAGCAGTGCAGGGCTGAATTAAAGGGTAACTACACAACAAAAACTACCATTTCTTAGATTTTCCCCAGATCTGAAAAGTCATGATGTGCTTATTTTTTCTGTGTTGTGAAAATAAAATATAGTTGTTTTTCTCTTCTTTTTTTTTAAAAGTGTGAAACCACAAAGAAATTGGGAAAATCTGAAACCTGGAAAAACAAAACAGAGAAAACTCAATTTAGGTAAAAAAATGAATTAGGCAAAAAAATAAACACGGATTTTAAAAGACCTTTCGACTTTAGCGTATGTCATCCTGTCGCACAGCATTCTGGGGGAAGTTGAGGTCAGGTCCAATATTGACTATGCACCCAACAGGGAAAGAGGTTGGGCCATCCTAGAAATGTTTTAGTAAAATATAATATAATATAATATATACAGTTTAGCAGACACTTTTATCCAAAGCGACTTACAGTCATGCGTGAATACATTTTTACATATGGATGGCCCCGGGAATCGAACCCACTATCCTGGCGTTGCAATGCTCTACCAAGATGCATGACAGGGTTATAAATGCTTTGTGAAGCCTCAATTTAATATGATTTATAAGGCCTTTATTAAGCAGTGCTTATGCCACCCTTTATAAAGCACAGGGTTATGTCATATTTGACATAGTGGGTTATGTCACACAGTTATTCCACATTTATGAACCCTTTATAGAGCATGACATACGGTTAAAGATGTAGTTTTTTATGTAGTGTTTCTAAATGCTTTAAGAAGCCTTTATAAGACACATGTCATTCGAAGTGGGATCATGTTGGGTCCTTGTTACTTTGGGTTATATTTTTGTAAACATTTGAGTGATTATTTTGATGAAGAATCTGATTATTAAAACTATACTGAACAAAAATATAAACGCAACATGCAACAATTTCAAAGATTTTACTGAGATACAGTTCAATAAGGAAATCAGTCAATTGAAATACATTCATTAGGCCCTAATCTATGGGTTTCACATGACTGGGAATACAGATATGCATCTGTTGGTCACAGATACCTTAAAAAATAGTTAGGGGCGTGGATCAGAAAACCAGTCAGTATCTGGTGTGACCACCATTTGCCTCATGCAGCGCGACACATCCCCTTCACATAGAGTTGATCAGGCTGTTGATTGTGGCCTGTGGAATGTTGTCCCACTCCTCTTCAATGGCTGTGCGAAGTTGCTTGATATTGGTGGGAACTGGAACATGCTGTCGTACATGTCGATCCAGAGCATCCCAAACATGCTCAATAGGTGACATGTCTGATGAGTATGCAGGCCATGGAAGAACTGGGACATTTCAGCTTCCAGGAATTGTGTACAGATCCTTGCCACATGGGGCCGTGCATTGTCATGCTGAAACATGAGGTGATGGCGGCGGATGAATGGCACGACAATGGGCCTCAGGATCTCATCACGGTATCTCTGTTCATTCAAATTGTCATCGATAAAATGCAATTGTGTTCGTTGTCCGTAGCTTATGCCTGCCCATACCATAACCCCACCGCCACCATGGGGCACTCTGTTCACAACATTGACATCAGCAAACCACTCGCTCACACGACGCCATACATGTGGTCTGCGATTGTGAGGCCGGTTGGATATACTGCCAAATTCTCTAAAATGACGTTGGAGGCGGCTTATGGTAGAGAAATTCATATTAAATTCTCTGGCAACAGCTCTTGTGGACATTCCTGCAGTCAGCATGCCAATTACATGCTCCCTCAAAACTTGAGACATCAGTGGCCTTGTGTTGTGTTACAAAACTGCACATTTTAGAGTGGCCTTTTATTGTCCCCAGCACAAGGTGCACCTGTGTAATGATCATGCTGTATGATCAGCTTCTTGATATGCCACACCTGTCAGGTGGATGGATTATCTTGGCAAAGGAGAAATGCTCACTAACAGGGATATAAACAAATGTGTGTACAAGATTTTAGAGAAATAAGCTTTTTGTGCCTGTGGAACATTTCTGGGATCTTTTATTTCAGCTCATGAAAAATGGGACCAACACTTTACATCAGTGGTCACCAACCGGTCTATCGCGATCAGCTGGTCGATCTCCAAGGCATTCCCAGTCGATCTCCAAGGCATTCCCAGTCGATCTCCAAGGCATTCCCAGTCGATCACCAAACATTTCTGTAAAAAAACTACAACAATAAAGCCTTTCGTTCCTATTTATTAATTTCACTCTGTGTCGAAAGGTGCGCTTGATTCAGCAGAACTAACGTTGTAGTAGTTGTTAACTAGGCAAAGTGTTCCATTTGAACCATTTAATGTGGCTGAAGGTAGAACTCCGCCTACCCGGCAGGCCCAGAGAGCAAATCAAGTGCACCTATAGGCCGACCGCTGGCCAATCAGATAGCTCAGATCACCATTTCCTCGTGCCATAGAAAGACGCCTCCAACGCACAGCAAAGTTTATTTTACTTAACTAGGCAAGTCAGTAAAGAACAAATTCTTGTTTACAATGACGGCCAAACCCCAACAAACCCTACCCAACCCAAGCCCTACCCCAACAAACCCTACCCAAACCAAGCCCTACCCCAACAAACCCTACCCAAACCAAACCCTACCCCAACAAACCCTACCCCAACAAACCCTACCCCAACAAACCCTACCCCAACAAACCCTACCCAAGCCAAACCCTACCCCAACAAACCCTACCCTACCCTACCCAAGCCAAGCCCTACCCCAACAAACCCTACCCCAACAAACCCTACCCCAACAAACCCTACCCAAGCCCTACCCTACCCCAACAAACCCTACCCCAACAAACCCTACCCAAGCCAAACCCTACCCCAACAAACCCTACCCAAGCCAAACCCTACCCCAACAAACCCTACCCCAACAAACCCTACCCTACCCAAGCCAAGCCCTACCCCAACAAACCCTACCCTACCCAAGCCAAGCCCCAACAAACCCTACCCTACCCAAACCCTACCCAAGCCAAACCCTACCCCAACAAACCCTACCCAAGCCAAACCCTACCCCAACAAACCCTACCCAAGCCAAACCCTACCCCAACAAACCCTACCCCAACAAACCCTACCCTACCCAAGCCCTACCCCAACAAACCCTACGCTACCCAAGCCAAGCCCCAACAAACCCTACCCTACCCAAACCCTACCCCAACAAACCCTACCCCAACAAACCCTACCCAAGCCAAGCCCCAACAAACCCTACCCTACCCAAACCCTACCCCAACAAACCCTACCCCAACCCAAGCCAAACCCTACCCCAACAAACCCTACCCTACCCAAGCCAAGCCCCAACAAACCCTACCCTACCCAAACCCTACCCAAGCCAAACCCTACCCCAACAAACCCTACCCAAGCCAAACCCTACCCCAACAAACCCTACCCAAGCCAAACCCTACCCCAACAAACCCTACCCCAACAAACCCTACCCTACCCAAGCCCTACCCCAACAAACCCTACGCTACCCAAGCCAAGCCCCAACAAACCCTACCCTACCCAAACCCTACCCCAACAAACCCTACCCCAACAAACCCTACCCAAGCCAAGCCCCAACAAACCCTACCCTACCCAAACCCTACCCCAACAAACCCTACCCCAACCCAAGCCAAACCCTACCCCAACAAACCCTACCCTACCCAAGCCCTACCCCAACAAACCCTACGCTACCCAAGCCAAGCCCCAACAAACCCTACCCTACCCAAACCCTACCCCAACAAACCCTACCCCAACAAACCCTACCCAAGCCAAGCCCCAACAAACCCTACCCTACCCAAACCCTACCCCAACAAACCCTACCCCAACCCAAGCCAAACCCTACCCCAACAAACCCTACCCTACCCAAGCCAAGCCCTACCCCAACAAACCCTACCCTACCCAAGCCAAGCCCCAACAAACCCTACCCAAACCCTACCCCAACAAACCCTACCCTACCCAAACCCTACCCTACCCAAACCCTACCCCAACCTACCCTACCCAAGCCAAGCCCCAACAAACCCTACCCTACCCTACCCAAGCCAAGCCCCAACAAACCCTACCCTACCCAAGCCAAGCCAAGCCCCAACAAACCCTACCCTACCCAAGCCAAGCCAAGCCAAGCCCCAACAAACCCTACCCTACCCAAGCCAAGCCAAGCCCCAACAAACCCTACCCAAGCCAAGCCAAGCCAAGCCCCAACAAACCCTACCCAAGCCAAGCCAAACCCCAACAAACCCTACCCTACCCTACCCAAGCCAAGCCCTACCCTACCCAAGCCAAGCCCTACCCTACCCTACCCTACCCTACCCTACCCTACCCTACCCAAGCCAAGCCAAACCCCAACAAACCCTACCCTACCCTACCCTACCCAAGCCTACCCAAGCCAAGCCATACCCCAACAAGCTCTACCCTACCCAAGCCAAGCCATACCCCAACCCAAGCCAAGCCATACCCCAACAAACCCTACCCTACCCAAGCCAAGCCCTACCCTACCCTACCCTACCCTACCCAAGCCAAGCCCTACCCTACCCAAGCCAAGCCCTACCCTACCCTACCCTACCCTACCCTACCCTACCCAAGCCAAGCCATACCCCAACAAGCTCTACCCTACCCAAGCCAAGCCATACCCTACCCAAGCCAAGCCATACCCCAACAAGCTCTACCCTACCCAAGCCAAGCCCTACCCTACCCTACCCTACCCTACCCTACCCTACCCAAGCCAAGCCATACCCCAACAAGCTCTACCCTACCCAAGCCAAGCCATACCCCAACCCAAGCCAAGCCCTACCCCAACAAGCCCTACCCTACCCAAGCCAAGCCCTACCCTACCCTACCCTACCCTACCCTACCCTACCCTACCCTACCCTACCCTACCCTACCCAAGCCAAGCCATACCCCAACAAGCTCTACCCTACCCAAGCCAAGCCATACCCCAACAAACCCTACCCTACCCAAGCCAAGCCAAGCCCTACCCCAACGATGCTGGGCCAATTGTGCGCCGCCCTATGGGACTCCCGATCACGGCCGGTTGTGATACAGCCTGGGATTGAACCCGGGTCTGTAGTGACGCCTCTAGCACTGCGATGCAGTGCCTTAGACCACTGCGCCACTCAGTCCCCTCGTTGATACTGTGAACCCGGGTCTGTAGTGACGCCTCTAGCGCTGCGATGCAGCGCCTTAGACCACTGCGCCACTCAGTCCCCTCGTTGATACTGTGAACCCGGGTCTGTAGTGACGCCTCTAGCACTGCGATGCAGTGCCTTAGACCACTGCGCCACTCAGTCCCCTCGTTGATACTGTGAACCCGGGTCTGTAGTGACGCCTCTAGCACTGCGATGCAGTGCCTTAGACCACTGCGCCACTCAGTCCCCTCGTTGATACTGTGAACCCGGGTCTGTAGTGACGCCTCTAGCACTGCGATGCAGTGCCTTAGACCACTGCGCCACTCAGTCCCCTCGTTGATACTGTGAACCCGGGTCTGTAGTGACGCCTCTAGCACTGCGATGCAGTGCCTTAGACCACTGCGCCACTCAGTCCCCTCGTTGATACTGTGAACCCGGGTCTGTAGTGACGCCTCTAGTGCTGCAAAACAGTGCCTTAGACCACTGCGCCACTCAGTCCCCTCGTTGATACTGTGAACCCGGGTCTGTAGTGACGCCTCTAGCACTGCGATGCAGCGCCTTAGACCACTGCGCCACTCAGTCCCCTCGTTGATACTGTGAACCCGGGTCTGTAGTGACGCCTCTAGCGCTGCGATGCAGCGCCTTAGACCACTGCGCCACTCAGTCCCCTCGTTGATACTCTGAAACCACTTGAAACCATGACTAGAGACTCAACTAATAGCAAACAGCTGCTGTTCTTATGAGTAAGTTCATGTTGAAGTTGTTATTAGGCGCTGTTATCACTTTGTTCAACACCTTTATAAGCTGTGTAAGCTGTATAAGCCATCAGCACTACAGATGCATTGATTGAGTATAGCAAAGTGTTTCGATAAGCTTGCATCGTTATTATTAGCAGAACTGGTTTTAATTGGTAATGTTGTATAGGCTTACATTTTTTAAGTTTTCGGCTTTCATTTTGACTCAGAAAGTGATCTTGACTCATGTTGTGTTTATGTTTTTGTTAAGTGTATGTTGTTCTTTAAAACATGTACCAGCTACAGATTATTATAATTGTATTGTTTATTTAACCTTTATTTAACTAGGCAAGTCAGTTAAGAAAACATTCTTATTTACAATGACGGCCTCCCCTAACCCGGAACAAAACCCGGACAACGCCGCCCTATAACATGTACCAGCTACAGACGATAGCAGCAGCTACAGACGATAACATGTACCAGCTACAGACGATAACATGTACCAGCTAGAGACGATAGCATGTACCAGCTACAGACGATAGCATGTACCAGCTACAGACGATAGCATGTACCAGCTACAGACGATAGCATGTACCAGCTACAGACGATAACATGTACCAGCTACAGACGATAACATGTACCAGCTAGAGACGGTAACATGTACCAGCTAGAGACGGTAACATGTACCAGCTACAGACGATAACATGTACCAGCTACAGACGATAACATGTACCAGCTACAGACGATAACATGTACCAGCTACAGACGATAACATGTACCAGCTACAGACGATAACATGTACCAGCTACAGACGATAACATGTACCAGCTACAGATGCACTTCTGATTTTGGAAAGACCCTAAAGGTCATGAAAATGGTGCACTCTGCCTCTCGGTGCTAGTGGTCAGATTTTACCTGAATAAGATAACTATAAATAAATGTTGACATTTGATATTCTTTCTCATATCATTCAATTATTAATTACTTACCCCCAAAATAGTATGATATTGGGGCTAATCATAGGGCCTTGGAGGGTAGTGGCATGTTAACAACAGCGACATCTAGCGACTGATCTATGTAAGGACAACAATTGTATTTCTATTGTACTTCCGGGTCCGCGTGGTTCGTTCCTTGTTGCTTCTCTGAACTCCACGAAACAGTGGATTATTCATTGATTCTTCAAACGTTGACCAGAGTGATTATTAGCAATGTATCATCAACCGGTACTGAAGAACCGACGGACTCTTCTGGAACGAGCTGAGAAATTCATATCTGAGATTTATTTCACCGACTGCAACCTCAGGGGAAGGTAAATGCCATTACTTAGCTAGCAGTCAAGCGCAATAAAATGCATGCCCATTACCCACTCAATTAGCCTGCTAACTAGCTCTGTTTTGTTGGTCAGATGAAAGTTATATTTATTGTGCAAAAAATGTATGCATGCACCGAAGCAAAGAGAGGCTCTCTGCTCCTTGTAATAGGTTCTCTGTTCCTTCTGGGTCTAGTTATGATGACGCCGACAGCACCTTATGGCACTCCTGGTCATGTAAAACATGTTTCTTACAACATGACTTCTTCTTTCCAGGCTATATGGAGACACCTGTCCCCTGGAGTCCCTCTCCTCCTCCCTGTCACGGAAACGGATCCCATTCCCAGAGGCTGTCAAACAGAACTTTGAGCCATATCAAGTTGGTGATACCTTTGGACCTACGTAAGGACTGGAGGATTTTATAGCCCTCTTCAAACATGATCTTTGGTTAAATACCACTTGTCTACAATGAATGAAATTAATGAATGAGTGAGTAACTGAGTTAGTGGAGTGAGTTTTTGAATCAGTGAATGAGCGTGTGAAAGAACGAACAAACCAGTGAACGAACAAACTAATATGAATAGTAATGTTTTATGGCAGATGGTGGACATGCTGGTTTAAAGTATCTCTGAGGATACCAGAATCCTGGAGAGGGAAGCAGGTCCATCTGCGCTGGGAGAGTGATGGAGAGGCCATGGTCTGGAGGGATGAGCAGCCAGTACAGGTTAGAAATGATATAAAAACCACATGAGCCATACCTCAACCACCACAACACTACAGTACCAACCACCCCAACACTACAGTACCAACCACCCCAACACTACAGTACCAACCACCACAACACTACAGTACCAACCACCACAACACTACAGTACCAACCACCACAACACTACAGTACCAACCACCACAACACTACAGTACCAACCACCCCAACACTACAGTACCAACCACCCCAACACTACAGTACCAACCACCACAACACTACAGTACCAACCACCCCAACACTACAGTACCAACCACCACAACACTACAGTACCAACCACCACAACACTACAGTACCAACCACCACAACACTACAGTACCAACCACCACAACACTACAGTACCAACCACCACAACACTACAGTACCAACCACCACCACACTACAGTACCAACCACCACAACACTACAGTACCAACCACCACAACACTACAGTACCAACCACCCCAACACTACAGTACCAACCACCCCAACACTACAGTACCAACCACCACAACACTACAGTACCAACCACCACAACACTACAGTACCAACCACCACAACACTACAGTACCAACCACCACAACACTACAGTACCAACCACCCCAACACTACAGTACCAACCACCCCAACACTACAGTACCAACCACCACAACACTACAGTACCAACCACCACAACACTACAGTACCAACCACCACCACAACACTACAGTACCAACCACCACAACACTACAGTACCAACCACCACAACACTACAGTACCAACCACCACAACACTACAGTACCAACCACCACCACAACACTACAGTACCAACCACCACCACAACACTACAGTACCAACCACCACCACACTACAGTACCAACCACCACAACACTACAGTACCAACCACCACAACACTACAGTACCAACCACCACCACAACACTACAGTACCAACCACCACAACACTACAGTACCAACCACCACAACACTACAGTACCAACCACCACAACACTACAGTACCAACCACCACAACACTACAGTACCAACCACCACAACACTACAGTACCAACCACCCCAACACTACAGTACCAACCACCACAACACTACAGTACCAACCACCACAACACTACAGTACCAACCACCACAACACTACAGTACCAACCACCACAACACTACAGTACCAACAACCACCACACTACAGTACCAACCACCACAACACTACAGTACCAACCACCACCACAACACTACAGTACCAACCACCACAACACTACAGTACCAACCACCACAACACTACAGTACCAACCACCACAACACTACAGTACCAACCACCACCACAACACTACAGTACCAACCACCACACCACTACAGTACCAACCACCACAACACTACAGTACCAACCACCACAACACTACAGTACCAACCACCACCACACTACAGTACCAACCACCACAACACTACAGTACCAACCACCACAACACTACAGTACCAACCACCACAACACTACAGTACCAACCACCACAACACTACAGTACCAACCACCACAACACTACAGTACCAACCACCACAACACTACAGTACCAACCACCACAACACTACAGTACCAACCACCACCACAACACTACAGTACCAACCACCACAACACTACAGTACCAACCACCACAACACTACAGTACCAACCACCACAACACTACAGTACCAACCACCCCAACACTACAGTACCAACCACCACCACACTACAGTACCAACCACCACCACACTACAGTACCAACCACCACCACACTACAGTACCAACCACCACAACACTACAGTACCAACCACCACAACACTACAGTACCAACCACCACCACACTACAGTACCAACCACCACAACACTACAGTACCAACCACCACAACACTACAGTACCAACCACCACAACACTACAGTACCAACCACCACAACACTACAGTACCAACCACCACCACAACACTACAGTACCAACCACCACAACACTACAGTACCAACCACCACCACAACACTACAGTACCAACCACCACACCACTACAGTACCAACCACCACAACACTACAGTACCAACCACCACAACACTACAGTACCAACCACCACAACACTACAGTACCAACCACCACAACACTACAGTACCAACCACCACAACACTACAGTACCAACCACCCCAACACTACAGTACCAACCACCACAACACTACAGTACCAACCACCACAACACTACAGTACCAACCACCACAACACTACAGTACCAACCACCACCACACTACAGTACCAACCACCACAACACTACAGTACCAACCACCACAACGCTACAGTACCAACCACCACCACAACACTACAGTACCAACCACCACACAACACTACAGTACCAACCACCACAACAGCTACAGTACCAACCACCACCACAACACTACAGTACCAACCACCACCACACACTACAGTACCAACCACCACAACACTACAGTACCAACCACCACAACACTACAGTACCAACCACCACAACACTACAGTACCAACCACCACAACACTACAGTACCAACCACCACAACACTACAGTACCAACCACCACAACAGCTACAGTACCAACCACCACAACACTACAGTACCAACCACCACCAACACTACAGTACCAACCACCACAACACTACAGTACCAACCACCACAACACTACAGTACCAACCACCACAACACTACAGTACCAACCACCACAACACTACAGTACCAACCACCACAACACTACAGTACCAACCACCACAACACTACAGTACCAACCACCACCACAACACTACAGTACCAACCACCACAACACTACAGTACCAACCACCACCACAACACTACAGTACCAACCACCACCACAACACTACAGTACCAACCACCACAACACTACAGTACCAACCACCACAACACTACAGTACCAACCACCACAACACTACAGTACCAACCACCACCACAACACTACAGTACCAACCACCACAACACTACAGTACCAACCACCACAACACTACAGTACCAACCACCACAACACTACAGTACCAACCACCACCACAACACTACAGTACCAACCACCACCACAACACTACAGTACCAACCACCACAACACTACAGTACCAACCACCACCACACTACAGTACCAACCACCACAACACTACAGTACCAACCACCACAACACTACAGTACCAACCACCACAACACTACAGTACCAACCACCCACAACACTACAGTACCAACCACCACAACACTACAGTACCAACCACCACAACACTACAGTACCAACCACCACAACACTACAGTACCAACCACCACAACACTACAGTACCAACCACCACCACACTACAGTACCAACCACCACAACACTACAGTACCAACCACCACAACACTACAGTACCAACCACCACAACACTACAGTACCAACCACCACAACACTACAGTACCAACCACCACAACACTACAGTACCAACCACCACAACACTACAGTACCAACCACCACAACACTACAGTACCAACCACCACCACAACACTACAGTACCAACCACCACAACACTACAGTACCAACCACCACAACACTACAGTACCAACCACCACAACACTACAGTACCAACCACCACAACACTACAGTACCAACCACCACAACACTACAGTACCAACCACCACAACACTACAGTACCAACCACCACAACGCTACAGTACCAACCACCACCACAACACTACAGTACCAACCACCACCACAACACTACAGTACCAACCACCACAACACTACAGTACCAACCACCACAACACTACAGTACCAACCACCACAACACTACAGTACCAACCACCACAACACTACAGTACCAACCACCACAACACTACAGTACCAACCACCACAACGCTACAGTACCAACCACCACCACAACACTACAGTACCAACCACCACAACACTACAGTACCAACCACCACAACACTACAGTACCAACCACCACAACACTACAGTACCAACCACCACAACACTACAGTACCAACCACCACAACACTACAGTACCAACCACCACAACACTACAGTACCAACCACCACAACACTACAGTACCAACCACCACAACACTACAGTACCAACCACCACAACACTACAGTACCAACCACCACAACACTACAGTACCAACCACCACAACACTACAGTACCAACCACCACAACACTACAGTACCAACCACCACAACACTACAGTACCAACCACCACAACACTACAGTACCAACCACCACAACACTACAGTACCAACCACCACAACACTACAGTACCAACCACCACAACACTACAGTACCAACCACCACAACACTACAGTACCAACCACCACAACACTACAGTACCAACCACCACAACACTACAGTACCAACCACCACAACACTACAGTACCAACCACCACAACACTACAGTACCAACCACCACAACACTACAGTACCAACCACCACAACACTACAGTACCAACCACCCCAACACTACAGTACCAACCACCACAACACTACAGTACCAACCACCACAACACTACAGTACCAACCACCACAACACTACAGTACCAACCACCACAACACTACAGTACCAACCACCACAACACTACAGTACCAACCACCACAACACTACAGTACCAACCACCACAACACTACAGTACCAACCACCACAACACTACAGTACCAACCACCACAACACTACAGTACCAACCACCACAACACTACAGTACCAACCACCACAACACTACAGTACCAACCACCACCACAACACTACAGTACCAACCACCACAACACTACAGTACCAACCACCACAACACTACAGTACCAACCACCACAACACTACAGTACCAACCACCACAACACTACAGTACCAACCACCACAACACTACAGTACCAACCACCACAACACTACAGTACCAACCACCACAACACTACAGTACCAACCACCACAACACTACAGTACCAACCACCACAACACTACAGTACCAACCACCACCACAACACTACAGTACCAACCACCACCACAACACTACAGTACCAACCACCACAACACTACAGTACCAACCACCACAACACTACAGTACCAACCACCACAACACTACAGTACCAACCACCACAACACTACAGTACCAACCACCACAACACTACAGTACCAACCACCACAACACTACAGTACCAACCACCACAACACTACAGTACCAACCACCACAACACTACAGTACCAACCACCACAACACTACAGTACCAACCACCACAACACTACAGTACCAACCACCACAACACTACAGTACCAACCACCACAACACTACAGTACCAACCACCACAACACTACAGTACCAACCACCACAACACTACAGTACCAACCACCACAACACTACAGTACCAACCACCACAACACTACAGTACCAACCACCACAACACTACAGTACCAACCACCACAACACTACAGTACCAACCACCACAACACTACAGTACCAACCACCACAACACTACAGTACCAACCACCACAACACTACAGTACCAACCACCACAACACTACAGTACCAACCACACAACACACAGTACCAACCACCACAACACTACAGTACCAACCACCACAACACTACAGTACCAACCACCACAACACTACAGTACCAACCACCACAACACTACAGTACCAACCACCACAACACTACAGTACCAACCACCACAACACTACAGTACCAACCACCACAACACTACAGTACCAACCACCACAACACTACAGTACCAACCACCACACACTACAGTACCAACCACCACAACACTACAGTACCAACCACCACAACACTACAGTACCACCAACCACCACAACACTACAGTACCAACCACCACAACACTACAGTACCAACCACCACAACACTACAGTACCAACCACCACAACACTACAGTACCAACCACCACAACACTACAGTACCAACCACCACAACACTACAGTACCAACCACCACCACAACACTACAGTACCAACCACCACAACACTACAGTACCAACCACCACAACACTACAGTACCAACCACCACAACACTACAGTACCAACCAACCCAGTACCACCACCACAACACTACAGTACCAACCACCACAACACTACAGTACCAACCACCACAACACTACAGTACCAACCACCACAACACTACAGTACCAACCACCACAACACTACAGTACCAACCACCACAACACTACAGTACCAACCACACCACAACACTACAGTACCAACCACCACAACACTACAGTACCAACCACCCACAACACTACAGTACCAACCACCCACAACACTACAGTACCAACCACCACAACACTACAGTACCAACCACCACAACACTACAGTACCAACCACCACAACACTACAGTACCAACCACCACAACAGCTACAGTACCAACCACCACAACACTACAGTACCAACCACCACAACACTACAGTACCAACCACCACAACACTACAGTACCAACCACCACAACACTACAGTACCAACCACCACAACACTACAGTACCAACCACCACAACACTACAGTACCAACCACCACAACACTACAGTACCAACCACCACAACACTACAGTACCAACCACCACAACACTACAGTACCAACCACCACAACACTACAGTACCAACCACCACAACACTACAGTACCAACCACCACAACACTACAGTACCAACCACCACAACACTACAGTACCAACCACCACAACACTACAGTACCAACCACCACCACAACACTACAGTACCAACCACCACCACAACACTACAGTACCAACCACCACAACACTACAGTACCAACCACCACAACACTACAGTACCAACCACCACAACACTACAGTACCAACCACCACAACACTACAGTACCAACCACCACAACACTACAGTACCAACCACCACCACAACACTACAGTACCAACCACCACAACACTACAGTACCAACCACCACAACACTACAGTACCAACCACCACAACACTACAGTACCAACCACCACAACACTACAGTACCAACCACCACAACACTACAGTACCAACCACCACAACACTACAGTACCAACCACCACAACACTACAGTACCAACCACCACAACACTACAGTACCAACCACCCCAACACTACAGTACCAACCACCACAACACTACAGTACCAACCACCACAACACTACAGTACCAACCACCACAACACTACAGTACCAACCACCACAACACTACAGTACCAACCACCACAACACTACAGTACCAACCACCACAACACTACAGTACCAACCACCACCACAACACTACAGTACCAACCACCACCACAACACTACAGTACCAACCACCACCACAACACTACAGTACCAACCACCACAACACTACAGTACCAACCACCACAACACTACAGTACCAACCACCACAACACTACAGTACCAACCACCACAACACTACAGTACCAACCACCACAACACTACAGTACCAACCACCACCACAACACTACAGTACCAACCACCCCAACACTACAGTACCAACCACCACAACACTACAGTACCAACCACCACAACACTACAGTACCAACCACCACAACACTACAGTACCAACCACCACAACACTACAGTACCAACCACCACAACGCTACAGTACCAACCACCACACAACACTACAGTACCAACCACCACCACAACACTACAGTACCAACCACCACAACACTACAGTACCAACCACCACAACACTACAGTACCAACCACCACAACACTACAGTACCAACCACCACAACACTACAGTACCAACCACCACAACACTACAGTACCAACCACCACAACACTACAGTACCAACCACCACAACACTACAGTACCAACCACCACAACACTACAGTACCAACCACCACAACACTACAGTACCAACCACCACAACACTACAGTACCAACCACCACAACACTACAGTACCAACCACCACAACACTACAGTACCAACCACCACAACACTACAGTACCAACCACCACCACAACACTACAGTACCAACCACCACAACACTACAGTACCAACCACCACAACACTACAGTACCAACCACCACAACACTACAGTACCAACCACCACAACACTACAGTACCAACCACCACAACACTACAGTACCAACCACCACAACACTACAGTACCAACCACCACAACACTACAGTACCAACCACCACAACACTACAGTACCAACCACCACAACACTACAGTACCAACCACCACAACACTACAGTACCAACCACCACAACACTACAGTACCAACCACCACAACACTACAGTACCAACCACCACAACACTACAGTACCAACCACCACAACACTACAGTACCAACCACCACCACACTACAGTACCAACCACCACAACACTACAGTACCAACCACCACAACACTACAGTACCAACCACCACAACACTACAGTACCAACCACCACAACACTACAGTACCAACCACCACAACACTACAGTACCAACCACCACCACACTACAGTACCAACCACCACAACACTACAGTACCAACCACCACAACACTACAGTACCAACCACCACAACACTACAGTACCAACCACCACAACACTACAGTACCAACCACCACAACACTACAGTACCAACCACCACAACACTACAGTACCAACCACCACAACACTACAGTACCAACCACCACAACACTACAGTACCAACCACCACAACACTACAGTACCAACCACCACAACACTACAGTACCAACCACCACAACACTACAGTACCAACCACCACAACACTACAGTACCAACCACCACAACACTACAGTACCAACCACCACCACAACACTACAGTACCAACCACCACAACACTACAGTACCAACCACCACCACACTACAGTACCAACCACCACCACAACACTACAGTACCAACCACCACAACACTACAGTACCAACCACCACAACACTACAGTACCAACCACCACAACACTACAGTACCAACCACCACAACACTACAGTACCAACCACCACAACACTACAGTACCAACCACCACAACACTACAGTACCAACCACCACAACACTACAGTACCAACCACCACAACACTACAGTACCAACCACCACAACACTACAGTACCAACCACCACCACAACACTACAGTACCAACCACCACCACAACACTACAGTACCAACCACCACAACACTACAGTACCAACCACCACAACACTACAGTACCAACCACCACAACACTACAGTACCAACCACCACAACACTACAGTACCAACCACCACAACACTACAGTACCAACCACCACAACACTACAGTACCAACCACCACAACACTACAGTACCAACCACCACAACACTACAGTACCAACCACCACAACACTACAGTACCAACCACCACAACGCTACAGTACCAACCACCACCACAACACTACAGTACCAACCACCACCACAACACTACAGTACCAACCACCCCAACACTACAGTACCAACCACCCCAACACTACAGTACCAACCACCACAACACTACAGTACCAACCACCACAACACTACAGTACCAACCACCACCACACTACAGTACCAACCACCACCACAACACTACAGTACCAACCACCACAACACTACAGTACCAACCACCACAACACTACAGTACCAACCACCACAACACTACAGTACCAACCACCCCAACACTACAGTACCAACCACCACAACACTACAGTACCAACCACCACAACACTACAGTACCAACCACCACAACACTACAGTACCAACCACCACAACACTACAGTACCAACCACCACAACACTACAGTACCAACCACCCCAACACTACAGTACCAACCACCACAACACTACAGTACCAACCACCACAACACTACAGTACCAACCACCACAACACTACAGTACCAACCACCACAACACTACAGTACCAACCACCACAACACTACAGTACCAACCACCACAACACTACAGTACCAACCACCACAACACTACAGTACCAACCACCACCAACACTACAGTACCAACCACCACAACACTACAGTACCAACCACCACAACACTACAGTACCAACCACCACAACACTACAGTACCAACCACCACAACACTACAGTACCAACCACCACAACACTACAGTACCAACCACCACCAACACTACAGTACCAACCACCACAACACTACAGTACCAACCACCACAACACTACAGTACCAACCACCACAACACTACAGTACCAACCACCACAACACTACAGTACCAACCACCACAACACTACAGTACCAACCACCACAACACTACAGTACCAACCACCACAACACTACAGTACCAACCACCACAACACTACAGTACCAACCACCACAACACTACAGTACCAACCACCACAACACTACAGTACCAACCACCACAACACTACAGTACCAACCACACCACAACACTACAGTACCAACCACCACCACACTACAGTACCAACCACCACCACAACACTACAGTACCAACCACCACCACAACACTACAGTACCAACCACCACCACAACACTACAGTACCAACCACCACAACACTACAGTACCAACCACCACAACACTACAGTACCAACCACCACAACACTACAGTACCAACCACCACAACACTACAGTACCAACCACCACAACACTACAGTACCAACCACCACAACACTACAGTACCAACCACCACAACACTACAGTACCAACCACCACAACACTACAGTACCAACCACCACAACACTACAGTACCAACCACCACAACACTACAGTACCAACCACCACAACACTACAGTACCAACCACCACAACACTACAGTACCAACCACCACAACACTACAGTACCAACCACCACAACACTACAGTACCAACCACCACAACACTACAGTACCAACCACCCACAACACTACAGTACCAACCACCCCAACACTACAGTACCAACCACCCCAACACTACAGTACCAACCACCACAACACTACAGTACCAACCACCACAACACTACAGTACCAACCACCACAACACTACAGTACCAACCACCACAACACTACAGTACCAACCACCACAACACTACAGTACCAACCACCACAACACTACAGTACCAACCACCACAACACTACAGTACCAACCACCACAACACTACAGTACCAACCACCACAACACTACAGTACCCAACCACCACAACACTACAGTACCAACCACCACCACACTACAGTACCAACCACACCACAACACTACAGTACCAACCACCACAACACTACAGTACCAACCACCACAACACTACAGTACCAACCACCACAACACTACAGTACCAACCACCACAACACTACAGTACCAACCACCACAACACTACAGTACCAACCACCCCAACACTACAGTACCAACCACCACAACACTACAGTACCAACCACCACAACACTACAGTACCAACCACCACAACACTACAGTACCAACCACCACAACACTACAGTACCAACCACCACAACGCTACAGTACCAACCACCACAACACTACAGTACCAACCACCACAACACTACAGTACCAACCACCACCACAACACTACAGTACCAACCACCACAACACTACAGTACCAACCACCACCACAACACTACAGTACCAACCACCACAACACTACAGTACCAACCACCACAACACTACAGTACCAACCACCACAACACTACAGTACCAACCACCACCACAACACTACAGTACCAACCACCACCACACTACAGTACCAACCACCACAACACTACAGTACCAACCACCACAACACTACAGTACCAACCACCACCCCAACACTACAGTACCAACCACCACAACACTACAGTACCAACCACCACAACACTACAGTACCAACCACCACAACACTACAGTACCAACCACCACAACACTACAGTACCAACCACCACAACACTACAGTACCAACCACCACACACACTACAGTACCAACCACCACAACACTACAGTACCAACCACCACAACACTACAGTACCAACCACCACAACACTACAGTACCAACCACCACAACACTACAGTACCAACCACCACAACACTACAGTACCAACCACCACCACAACACTACAGTACCAACCACCACAACACTACAGTACCAACCACCACAACACTACAGTACCAACCACCACAACACTACAGTACCAACCACCACAACACTACAGTACCAACCACCACAACGCTACAGTACCAACCACCACAACACTACAGTACCAACCACCACCACAACACTACAGTACCAACCACCACCACACTACAGTACCAACCACCACAACACTACAGTATCAACCACCACAACACTACAGTACCAACCACCACAACACTACAGTACCAACCACCACAACACTACAGTACCAACCACCACAACACTACAGTACCAACCACCACAACACTACAGTACCAACCACCACAACACTACAGTACCAACCACCCCAACACTACAGTACCAACCACCACAACACTACAGTACCAACCACCACAACACTACAGTACCAACCACCACAACACTACAGTACCAACCACCACAACACACTACAGTACCAACCACCACCACAACACTACAGTACCAACCACCACAACACTACAGTACCAACCACCACCACAACACTACAGTACCAACCACCACCACACTACAGTACCAACCACCACAACACTACAGTACCAACCACCACAACACTACAGTACCAACCACCACAACACTACAGTACCAACCACCACAACACTACAGTACCAACCACCACAACACTACAGTACCAACCACCACAACGCTACAGTACCAACCACCACAACACTACAGTACCAACCACCACAACACTACAGTACCAACCACCACAACACTACAGTACCAACCACCACAACACTACAGTACCAACCACCACCACAACACTACAGTACCAACCACCACCACACTACAGTACCAACCACCACCACAACACTACAGTACCAACCACCACCACAACACTACAGTACCAACCACCACCACAACACTACAGTACCAACCACCACAACACTACAGTACCAACCACCACAACACTACAGTACCAACCACCACAACACTACAGTACCAACCACCACAACACTACAGTACCAACCACCACAACACTACAGTACCAACCACCCCAACACTACAGTACCAACCACCCCAACACTACAGTACCAACCACCACACCACTACAGTACCAACCACCACAACACTACAGTACCAACCACCACAACACTACAGTACCAACCACCACAACACTACAGTACCAACCACCACAACACTACAGTACCAACCACCACAACACTACAGTACCAACCACCACAACACTACAGTACCAACCACCACAACACTACAGTACCAACCACCACAACACTACAGTACCAACCACCCCAACACTACAGTACCAACCACCACAACACTACAGTACCAACCACCACAACACTACAGTACCAACCACCACAACACTACAGTACCAACCACCACAACACTACAGTACCAACCACCACAACACTACAGTACCAACCACCACAACACTACATTACATTACATTAGTCATTAGCAGACGCTCTTACCAGAGCACTACAGTACCAACCACCCCAACACTACAGTACCAACCACCACAACACTACAGTACCAACCACCACAACACTACAGTACCAACCACCACAACACTACAGTACCAACCACCACAACACTACAGTACCAACCACCACCACAACACTACAGTACCAACCACCACAACACTACAGTACCAACCACCACAACACTACAGTACCAACCACCACAACACTACAGTACCAACCACCACAACACTACAGTACCAACCACCACCACAACACTACAGTACCAACCACCACAACACTACAGTACCAACCACCACAACACTACAGTACCAACCACCACAACACTACAGTACCAACCACCACAACACTACAGTACCAACCACCACAACACTACAGTACCAACCACCACAACACTACAGTACCAACCACCACAACGCTACAGTACCAACCACCACAACACTACAGTACCAACCACCACAACACTACAGTACCAACCACCACAACACTACAGTACCAACCACCACAACACTACAGTACCAACCACCACAACACTACAGTACCAACCACCACAACACTACAGTACCAACCACCACAACACTACAGTACCAACCACCACAACACTACAGTACCAACCACCACCACAACACTACAGTACCAACCACCACAACACTACAGTACCAACCACCACAACACTACAGTACCAACCACCACAACACTACAGTACCAACCACCACAACACTACAGTACCAACCACCACAACACTACAGTACCAACCACCACAACACTACAGTACCAACCACCACAACACTACAGTACCAACCACCACAACACTACAGTACCAACCACCACAACACTACAGTACCAACCACCACAACACTACAGTACCAACCACCACAACACTACAGTACCAACCACCACAACACTACAGTACCAACCACCACCACAACACTACAGTACCAACCACCACAACACTACAGTACCAACCACCACAACACTACAGTACCAACCACCACAACACTACAGTACCAACCACCACAACACTACAGTACCAACCACCACAACACTACAGTACCAACCACCACAACACTACAGTACCAACCACCACAACACTACAGTACCAACCACCACAACACTACAGTACCAACCACCACCACACTACAGTACCAACCACCACAACACTACAGTACCAACCACCACAACACTACAGTACCAACCACCACCACAACACTACAGTACCAACCACCACAACACTACAGTACCAACCACCACAACACTACAGTACCAACCACCACAACACTACAGTACCAACCACCACAACACTACAGTACCAACCACCACAACACTACAGTACCAACCACCACAACACTACAGTACCAACCACCACAACACTACAGTACCAACCACCACAACACTACAGTACCAACCACCACAACACTACAGTACCAACCACCACAACACTACAGTACCAACCACCACAACACTACAGTACCAACCACCACAACACTACAGTACCAACCACCCCAACACTACAGTACCAACCACCCCAACACTACAGTACCAACCACCACAACACTACAGTACCAACCACCACAACGCTACAGTACCAACCACCACAACGCTACAGTACCAACCACCACAACACTACAGTACCAACCACCACAACACTACAGTACCAACCACCACAACACTACAGTACCAACCACCACAACACTACAGTACCAACCACCACAACACTACAGTACCAACCACCACCACAACACTACAGTACCAACCACCACAACACTACAGTACCAACCACCACAACACTACAGTACCAACCACCACCACAACACTACAGTACCAACCACCCCAACACTACAGTACCAACCACCACAACACTACAGTACCAACCACCACAACACTACAGTACCAACCACCACAACACTACAGTACCAACCACCACAACACTACAGTACCAACCACCACCACAACACTACAGTACCCCAACCACCACAACACTACAGTACCAACCACCACAACACTACAGTACCAACCACCACAACACTACAGTACCAACCACCACAACACTACAGTACCAACCACCACAACACTACAGTACCAACCACCACAACACTACAGTACCAACCACCACCACAACACTACAGTACCAACCACCACCACAACACTACAGTACCAACCACCACCACAACACTACAGTACCCAACCACCACAACACTACAGTACCAACCACCACCACAACACTACAGTACCCCAACCACCACAACACTACAGTACCAACCACCACAACACTACAGTACCAACCACCACAACACTACAGTACCAACCACCACAACACTACAGTACCAACCACCACAACACTACAGTACCAACCACCACAACACTACAGTACCAACCACCACCACAACACTACAGTACCAACCACCACCACAACACTACAGTACCAACCACCACAACACTACAGTACCAACCACCACAACACTACAGTACCAACCACCACAACACTACAGTACCAACCACCACAACACTACAGTACCAACCACCACAACACTACAGTACCAACCACCACCACAACACTACAGTACCAACCACCACAACACTACAGTACCAACCACCACAACACTACAGTACCAACCACCACAACACTACAGTACCAACCACCACAACACTACAGTACCAACCACCACCACAACGCTACAGTACCAACCACCACAACACTACAGTACCAACCACCACCACAACGCTACAGTACCAACCACCACAACACTACAGTACCAACCACCACAACACTACAGTACCAACCACCACAACACTACAGTACCAACCACCACAACACTACAGTACCAACCACCACAACACTACAGTACCAACCACCACAACACTACAGTACCAACCACCACAACACTACAGTACCAACCACCACCACAACACTACAGTACCAACCACCACCACAACACTACAGTACCAACCACCACCACAACACTACAGTACCCCAACCACCACAACACTACAGTACCAACCACCACCACAACACTACAGTACCCCAACCACCACAACACTACAGTACCAACCACCACAACACTACAGTACCAACCACCACAACACTACAGTACCAACCACCACAACACTACAGTACCAACCACCACAACACTACAGTACCAACCACCACAACACTACAGTACCAACCACCACCACAACACTACAGTACCAACCACCACAACACTACAGTACCAACCACCACAACACTACAGTACCAACCACCACAACACTACAGTACCAACCACCACAACACTACAGTACCAACCACCACAACACTACAGTACCAACCACCACAACACTACAGTACCAACCACCACCACAACACTACAGTACCAACCACCACAACACTACAGTACCAACCACCACAACACTACAGTACCAACCACCACAACACTACAGTACCAACCACCACAACACTACAGTACCAACCACCACCACAACGCTACAGTACCAACCACCACAACACTACAGTACCAACCACCACCACAACGCTACAGTACCAACCACCACAACACTACAGTACCAACCACCACAACACTACAGTACCAACCACCACAACACTACAGTACCAACCACCACAACACTACAGTACCAACCACCACAACACTACAGTACCAACCACCACAACACTACAGTACCAACCACCACAACACTACAGTACCAACCACCACAACACTACAGTACGTCAACAGACTAGTCTCATCCCCCAGCTCTCTCAGTTAGCCTTGGGACGAGGTCATGCGTACACTAACAATCTGTTTTAGTTATATGAGAACTATATACGCTAATCAAGCCTCACTACATGTTGTTCAAACACAACATTTTATTCTCAGGGGTTGACGTTAATGTTGTTCTTTGATTGACGGGGGTTGATGTTGTTATTTGATTGACAGTGGTTGATGTTGTTATTTGATTGACAGGGGTTGATGTTGTTATTTGATTGACAGGGGTTGATGTTGTTATTTGATTGACAGGGGTTGATGTTGTTATTTGATTGACAGGGGTTGATGTTGTTATTTGATTGACAGGGGTTGATGTTGTTATTTGATTGACAGGGGTTGATGTTGTTATTTGATTGACAGGGGTTGATGTTGTTATTTGATTGACAGGGGTTGATGTTGTTATTTGATTGACAGGGGTTGATGTTGTTCTTTGATTGACAGGGGTTGATGTTGTTATTTGATTGACAGGGGTTGATGTTGTTATTTGATTGACAGGGGTTGATGTTGTTATTTGATTGACGGGAGTTGATGTTGTTATTTGATTGACAGGGGTTGATGTTGTTCTTTGATTGACAGGGGTTGATGTTGTTCTTTGATTGACAGGGGTTGATGTTGTTATTTGATTGACAGGGGTGGATGTTGTTATTTGATTGACAGGGGTTGATGTTGTTCTTTGATTGACAGGGGTTGATGTTGTTATTTGATTGACATGGGTTGATGTTGTTATTTGATTGACAGGGGTTGATGTTGTTCTTTGATTGACAGGGGTTGATGTTGTTATTTGATTGACAGGGGTTGATGTTGTTCTTTGATTGACAGGGGTTGATGTTGTTATTTGATTGACAGGGGTTGATGTTGTTATTTGATTGACAGGGGTGGATGTTGTTATTTGATTGACAGGGGTTGACCAAAGAAGGGGAGAAGACCAGCTACATCCTGACTGAGTGTCTGAAGGACGATGAGCCTCACAGGTTAGTGGGTTCAAATCATTTCAAATCAAATCACAGGTTAGTGGGTTCAATTCATTTCAAATCAAATCAAATCACATTTTATTGGTCACATGCGCCGAATACAACAGGTGCAGACATTACAGTGAAATGCTTACGTACAGCCCTTAACCAACAGTGCATTTATTTTAAAAAAAAGTAAAACAACAACAAAAAAAGTGTTGAGAAAAAAAAGAGCAGAAGTAAAATAAAATAACAGTAGGGAGGCTATATATACAGGGGGGTACCGGTGCAGAGTCAATGTGCAGGGGCACCAGGTAGTTGAGGTAATATGTACATGTGGGTAGAGTTAAAGTGACTATGCATAAATAATTAACAGAGTAGCAGCAGCGTAAAAAGGATGGGGTGGGGTGGCAGTGCAAATAGTCCGGGTAGCCATGATTAGCTGTTCAGCAGTCTTATGGCTTGGGGGTAGAAGCTGTTGAGAAGTCTTTTGGACCTAGACTTGGCACTCCGGTACCGCTTGCCGTGCGGTAGCAGAGAGAACAGTCTATGACTAGGGTGGCTGGAGTCTTTGACAATTTTGAGGGCCTTCCTCTGACACCGCCTGGTATAGAGGTCCTGGATGGCAGGAAGCTTGGCCCCAGTGATGTACTGGGCCGTACGCACTACCCTCTGTAGTGCCTTGCGGTCGGAGGCCAAGCAGTTGCCATACCAGGCGGTGATGCTCTCGATGGTGCAGCTGTAGCATTTTTTGAGGATCTGAGGACCCATGCCAAATCTTTTCAGTCTCCTGAGGGGGAATAGGCTTTGTCGTGCCCTCTTCACGACTGTCTTGGTGTGTTTGGACCATGATAGTTCGTTGGTGATGTGGACACCAAGGAACTTGAAGCTCTCAACCTGTTCCACTACAGCCCCGTCGATGAGAATGGGGGCGTGCTCAGTCCTCTTTTTTTTCCTGTAGTACACAATCATCTCCTTTGTCTTGGTCACGTTGAGGGAGAGGTTGTTGTCCTGGCACCACACGGCCAGGTCTCTGACCTCCTCCCTATAGGCTGTCTCATCGTTGTCGGTGATCAGGCCTACCGCTGTTGTGTCGTCGGCAAACTTAATGATGGTGTTGGAGTCGTGCCTGGCCATGCAGTCATGGGTGAACAGAGAGTACAGGAGGGGACTGAGCACGCACCCCTGAGGGGCCCCCGTGTTAAGGATCAGTGTGGCAGATGTGTTGTTACCTACCCTTACCACCTGGGGGCGGCCCGTCAGGAAGTCCAGGATCCAGTTGCAGAGGGAGGTGTTTAGTCCCAGGATCCTTAGCTTAGTGATGAGCTTAGAGGGCACTATGGTGTTGAATGCTGAGCTGTAGTCAATGAATAGCATTCTCACGTAGGTGTTCCTCTTGTCCAGGTGGGAAAGGGCAGTGTGAAGTGCAATAGAGATTGCATCATCTGTGGATCTGTTGGGGCGGTATGCAAATTGGAGTGGGTCTAGGGTTTCTGGGATAATGCTGTTGATGTGAGCCATGACCAGCCTTTCAAAGCACTTCATGGCTACAGACGTCAGTGCTACGGGTCGGTAGTCATTTAGGCAGGTTATCTTAGAGTCCTTGGGCACGGGGACTATGGTGGTCTGCTTGAAACATGTTGGTATTACAGACTCAGTCAGGGACATGTTGAAAATGTCAGTGAAGACACTTGCCAGTTGGTCAGCACATGCTCGGAGTACACGTCCTGGTAATCCGTCTGGCCCTGCGGCCTTGTGAATGTTGACCTGCTTAAAAGTCTTACTCACATCGGCTACGGAGAGCGTGATCACACAGTCATCCGGAACAGCTGGTGCTCTCATGCATGCTTCAGTGTTGCTTGCCTCGACGCGAGCATAGAAGTGGTTTAGCTCGTCTGGTAGGCTTGTGTCACTGGGCAGCTCGCGGCTGTGCTTCCCTTTGTAGTCTGTAATAGTTTTCAAGCCCTGCCACATCCGACGAGCGTCAGAGCCAGTGTAGTACGATTCAATCTTAGTCCTGTATTGACTCTTTGCCTGTTTGATGGTTCGTCGGAGGGCATAGCGGGATTTCTTATAAGCGTCCGGGTTAGAGTCCCGTTCCTTGAAAGCGGCAGCTCTACCCTTTTAGCTCAGTGCGGATGTTTCCTGTAATCCATGGCTTCTGGTTGGGGTATGTACGTACGGTCACTGTGGGGACGACATCATCGATGCACTTATTGATGAAGCCAGTGACTGATGTGGTGTACTCCTCAATGCTGTCTGAAGAATACCGGAACATGTTCCAGTCTGTGCTAGCAAAACAGTCCTGTAGCTTAGCATCTGCGTCATCTGACCACTTTTTTATTATCCGAGTCACTGGTGCTTCCTGCTTTAGTTTTTGCTTATAAGCAGGAATCAGGAGGATAGAGTTATGGTCAGATTTGCCAAATGGAGGGCGAGGGAGAGCTTTGTATGCGTCTCTGTGTGTGGAGTAAAGGTGGTCTAGAGTTTTTTTCCCTCTGGTTGCACATTTAACATGCTGGTAGAAATTAGGTAGAACGGATTTAAGTTTCCCTGCATTAAAGTCCCCGGCCACTAGGAGCGCTGCATCTGGATGAGCGTTTTCCTGTTGACTTATGGCCTTATACAACTCATTCAGTGCAATCTTAATGCCAGCATTGGTTTGTGGTGGTAAATAGACAGCTATGAAAAATATAGATGAAAACTCTCTTGGTAAATAGTGTGGTCTACAGCTTATCATAAGATACTCTATCTCAGGCGAGCAAAACCTTGAGACTTCCTTAGTATTTGATTTTGTGCACCAGTTGTTGTTTACAAATATACACAGACCGCCACCCCTTGTCTTACCGGAGTCATTTTAGTCTTTTAACAGACGCTCTTCAGGGATTTTTCTGCTGTTGAAATCCTTGGGTGGCCCGCATAAGATTTTTGTTCAGGTCATCTAAATCAAACAGTGTTTTTTATATATATATATATATACACACACACACAGTGGGGAGAACAAGTATTTGATACACTACCGATTTTGCAGGTTTTCCTACTTACAAAGCATGTAGAGGTCTGTAATTTTTATCATAGGTACACTTCAACTGTGAGAGACGGAATCTAAAACAAAAATCCAGAAAATCACATTGTATGATTTTTAAGTAATTAATTTGCATTTTATTATTTATAGGTGCTTTTTGGCAAACTTGAGTCAACTTTTTGGACGAGATGGGTCCCATTTATATAAATTTTTGCAAATGTATTAAAAATAAATAACTGAAATATCACATTTACATAAGTATTGAGACCCTTTACTCAGTACTTTATTGAAACACCTTTGGCAGCGATAACAGCCTTGAGTCTTCTTGGGTATGACGCTACAAGCTTGGCACACCTGTATTTGGGGAGTTTCTCCCATTCTTCTTTGCAGATCCTCTCAAGCTCTGTCAGGTTGGCTTTAGAGCGTCGCTGCACAGCTATTTTCAGGTCTCTCCAGAGATCGGGTTCAAGTCTGGGCTCTGGCTGGACCACTCAAGGACATTCAGAGACTTCTCCCGAAGCTACTCCTGCATGGTCTAGGCTGTGAGTCACGTCCTCTGCATCCATTTTGTTGTCACATGTGCACGGAATTTGTTATAACCAATATATTGATGTGTTTATGATGTGCTTTAGGTCAGGCCCTATTGGTCACGTGCATGCGATGTGTACATGTGTCGCATAAAGAGAGCAAAGGGTTGTGGGAATGGGGAATGTTTTTCGGTAACAGAACTTGTCAGTCAGAAATTATTTAGCAGCTTCAGCAACACGGACAGCGTGATAAACACTGTTGATGTTCTGTGGTGGTCGCTGCAGCAGGGAGGAGAGACAACGGGTGCTAGTCGCTGCAGCAGGGAGGAGAGACGACGGGTGGCGTGATAAACACTGTTGATGTTCTGTAGTGGTCGCTGCAGCAGGGAGGAGAGACAACGGGTGCTATATACAGTACCAGTCAAAAGTTTGGACAGCTACTCATTCAAGGGTTTTTCTTTATTTTTACTATTTTCTACATTGTAGAATAATAGTGAAGACATCAAAACTATGAAATAACACATATGGAATCATGTAGTAACCAAAAAAGTGTTAAACAAATCAAAATACAGTTGAAGTCTAAAGTTTACATACACCTTAGCCAAATAAATTTAAACTCAGTTTTTCACAATTCCTGACATTTAATCCTAGTAAAGATTCTTAGGTCAGTTAGGATCACCACTTTATTTTAAGAATGTGAAATGTCAGAATAATAGTAGAGAGAATGATTTATTTCAGCTTTTATTTCTTTCATCACATTCCCAGTGGGTCAGAAGTTTACATACACTCAATTAGTATTTGGTAGCATTGCCTTTAAATTGTTTAACTTGGGTCAAACGTTTCGGGTAGCCTTCCACAAGCTTCCCACAATAAGTTGGGTGAATTTTGGCCCATTCCTCCTGACAGAGCTGGTGTAACTGAGTCAGGTTTGTAGGCCTCCTTGCTCGCACACACTTTTTCAGTTATGCCCACACATTTTCTATAGGATTGAGGTCAAGGCTTTGTGATGGCCACTCCAATACCTTGACTTTGTTGTCCTTAAGCCATTTTGCCACAACTTTGGAAGTATGCTTGGGGTCATTGTCCATTTGGAAGACCCATTTGCGACCAAGCTTTAACTTCCTGACTGATGTCTTGAGATGTAGCTTCAATATATCCACATAATTTTCCTTCCTCATGATGCCATCTATTTTGTGAAGTGCACCAGTCCCTCCTGCAGCAAAGCACCCCCACAGCATGATGCTGCCACCCCCGTGCTTCACGGTTGGGATGGTGTTCTTCGGTTTGCAAGCAATCCCCTTTTTCCTCCAAACATAACGATGGTCATTATGGCCAAACAGTTCTATTTTTGTTTCATCAGACCAGAGGACATTTCTCCAAAAAGTACCATCTTTGTCCCCATGTGCAGTTGCAAACCGTAGTCTGGCTTTTATATGGCGGTTTTGGAGCAGTGGCTTCTTCCTTGCTGAGCGGCCTTTCAGGTTATGTCGATATAGGACTAGTTTTACTGTGGATTGTTTACCCACTGGAATTGTGATACAGTGAATTATAAGTGAAATAATCTGTCTGTAAATAATTGTTGGAAAAATGACTTGTGTCATCCACAAAGTAGATGTCCGAACCAACTTGCCAAAACTATAGTTTGTTAACAAGAAATTTGTGGAGTGGTTGAAAAACGAGTTTTAATGACTCCAACCTAAGTGAATGTAAACTTCAGACTTCAACTGTATATTTTATATTTGAGATTCTTCAAAGTAACCACCCTTTGCCTTGATGACAGCTTTGCACACTCTTGGCATTCTCTCAACCAACTTCACCTGGAATGCTTTTCAAACAGTCTTGAAGGAGTTCCCACGTATGCTGAGCACTTGTTGGCTGCTTTTCCTTCACTCTGCGGTCCAACTCATCCCAAACCATCTCAATTTGGTTGAGGTCGGGGGATTGTGGAGGCCAGGTCATCTGATGCAGCACTCCATCACTCTCCTTCTTGGTAAAATAGCCCTTATACAGCCTGGAGGTGTGTTGGGTCATTGTCCTGTTGAAAAATAAATGATAGTCCCACTAAGCCCAAACCAGATGGGATGGCGTATCGCTGTAGAATGCTGTGGTAGCCATGCTGGTTAAGTGTGCTAAATAAATCACAGACAGTGTCACCAGCAAAGCACCCCCACACCATAACACCTCCTCCTCCATGCTTTACAGTGGGAACTACACATGCAGAGATCATCCGTTCACCCACACTGCGTCTCAATAAGACACGGCGGTTGGAACCAAAAATCTCAAATTTGGACTCATCAGACAGATTTCCAACGGTCTAATGTCCATTGCTCGTGTTTCTTGGCCCAAGCAAGTCTCTTCTTCTTATTGGTGTCCTTTACATTTTACATTTACGTCATTTTAGCAGACGCTCTTATCCAGAGCGACTTACAGTTAGTGAGTGCATACATTATTTTTATTTAATTTTTTTATACTGGCCCCCCGTGGGAATTGAACCCACAACCCTGGCGTTGCAAACGCCATGCTCTACCAACTGAGCTACATCCCTGCCGGCCATTCCCTCCCCTACCCTGGACGATGCTGGGCCAAATGTGCGCCGCCCCATGGGTCTCCCGGTCGCGGCCGGCTACGACAGAGCCTGGATTCGAACCAGGATCTCTAGTGGCACAGCTAGCACTGCGATGCAGTGCCTTAGACCACTGCACCACTCGGGAGGCTTTAGTAGCTTTCTTTGCAGCAATTCGACCTTGAAGGCCTGATTCACGCAGTCTCCTCTGAACAGTTGATGCTGAGATGTGTCTGTTCTTTGAACTCTGTGAAGCATTTATTTGGGCTGCAATTTCTGAGGCTGGTAACTCTAATGAACTTATCCTCTGCAGCAGAGGTAACTGTGGGTCTTCCTTTCCTGTGGCGGACCTCGTGAGAGCCAGTTTCATCATAGCGCTTGATGGCTTTTGCGACTGCACTTGAAGAAACTTTCAAAGTTCTTGACATTTAATGTAAAGGTGGACGGTCGTTTCTCTTTGCTTATTTGAGCTGTTGTTGCCATAATATGGACTTGGTCTTTCAGCAGTAATGATTTATTTTTATTTATTTTATTTTGTTATTATTCTTGAGCAAAAGAACACCGCATTAGCCACGGCAAAATGCATAAAACTGCAGGATATTGGCTTTAAAACTGCAAAGCAAATTCCCAGCTCCATGACGGAATATGCAGAATCGCAGGACATTTGCTTTAAAACTGCAATAATTTATCTCAAATTATATTTATAGTATTAATATCCCTCCTTTTTTAAAACTCCTCCTTATTATTATTATTATTATTATTATTATTATTATTATTATTATTATTATTATTATGATCATCATTATGATAATAAGTGATGTCATTATCATTAGTAGTCTCAGTATAGCAGCCCTTCTATAACCACCATGGAGCTGAAGGCCAAAGAGCGCATCCTGTTTACTCTTAATACCGTAACTTATTTACAATATTTACAATAGTCATATAGGCTACTGTATCAATTAATCATGTATTTGTTCATGTCATCACACAGCATATGAGTCATTCATGTTTTAAAATGATATCAAGCATTTTCGTTTTTTTAAAATAAAATAAAGCGAACCTTGAATAATTAGCGTAAACAATAAATAAAACCGTTTCATTTCGGAAATTGCGTCACGAATGAATGTGACTGTTTTTAGTCTTTGCTGTAATAAAGGCTTTACAACAGATGCTCTGGTGCCCTTTATCATTTATTTAATGTTGTTTACAATGTTCCAAACAGTCAGAAAAATTATATTGTAATCTAACAGCACCTGTTTGACACACATAATATCCACGCAGCGCTCGCTCCTTACCTTCTTTTTCTTGGTCTCCATTATTTTCCACAACTAGTCAAATATATTCCACACATCTGACTTCCCCTTTACCTCCTGAGCAACCAGTAAACATTCCCCTTTACCTCCTGAGCAACCAGTAAACATTCCCCTTTACCTCCTGAGCAACCAGTAAACATTCCCCTTTACCTCCTGAGCAACCAGTAAACATTCCCCTTTACCTCCTGAGCAACCAGTAAACATTCCCCTTTACCTCCTGAGCAACCAGTAAACATTCCCCTTTACCTCCTGAGCAACCAGTAAACATTCCCCTTTACCTCCTGAGCAACCAGTAAACATTCCCCTTTACCTCCTGAGCAACCAGTAAACATTCCCCTTTACCTCCTGAGCAACCAGTAAACATTCCCCTTTACCTCCTGAGCAACCAGTAAACATTCCCCTTTACCTCCTGAGCAACCAGTAAACATTCCCCTTTACCTCCTGAGCAACCAGTAAACATTCCCCTTTACCTCCTGAGCAACCAGTAAACATTCTCCCTCTTCAAGTTTGTGAGTCACGTCCTCTGCATCCATTTTGTTGTCACATGTGCACGGAATTTGTTATAACCAATATATTGATGTGTTTATGATGTGCTTTAGGTCAGGCCCTATTGGTCACGTGCATGCGATGTGTACATGTGTCGCATAAAGAGAGCAAAGGGTTGTGGGAATGGGGAATGTTTTTCGGTAACAGAACTTGTCAGTCAGAAATTATTTAGCAGCTTCAGCAACACGGACAGCGTGATAAACACTGTTGATGTTCTGTGGTGGTCGCTGCAGCAGGGAGGAGAGACAACGGGTGCTAGTCGCTGCAGCAGGGAGGAGAGACGACGGGTGGCGTGATAAACACTGTTGATGTTCTGTAGTGGTCGCTGCAGCAGGGAGGAGAGACAACGGGTGCTAGTCGCAGTCACTCGCTGTCAGCGCAGCAAGTCTGAGCCAGGCCCGGCACAATCAAATCAATTGCTGATCGGACTCCCTCTAGTCATTTGTGTGCCTTAGTTATTTAATCAAACAGTTCGCTTAAAGCAACAGACAAGCTCAGTGCATATAGTTGATTTGATTATAACACATAGGATGTGTCAATATATGGAAAAATACAAGTTTAAACATTTCAACCAATCGATTGGTCGAAAGAACAGGCGACTCTCGGTCGAAAAAAGATTTTGTTTAGTCGGAGACAGCCCTACTCTACATTGAGTTGGCGCGTAACGGTCTGTTTGGAGTGAGTCAGGAATCCATGTTCTACTTCTGTCTTCTGTCTCTCTTAGCGTCTCCCTGTATGTTGAGTTGGCGCGTAACGGTCTGTTTGGAGTGAGTCAGGAATCCATGTTCTACTTCTGTCTTCTGTCTCTCTTAGCATCTCCCTGTACGTAGAGCTGGCCTGTAACGGTCTGTTTGGAGTGAGTCAGGAATCCATGTTCTACTTCTGTCTTCTGTCTCTCTTAGCGTCTCCCTGTATGTTGAGTTGGCGCGTAACGGTCTGTTTGGAGTGAGTCAGGAATCCATGTTCTACTTCTGTCTTCTGTCTCTCTTAGCATCTCCCTGTACGTAGAGCTGGCCTGTAACGGTCTGTTTGGAGTGAGTCAGGAATCCATGTTCTACTTCTGTCTTCTGTCTCTCTTAGCGTCTCCCTGTATGTTGAGTTGGCGCGTAACGGTCTGTTTGGAGTGAGTCAGGAATCCATGTTCTACTTCTGTCTTCTGTCTCTCTTAGCATCTCCCTGTACGTAGAGCTGGCGTGTAACGGTCTTTTCGGAGCGGGTAAGGGATCCATGATTGCAGCACCTGACCCAGACAGGAAGTATTCTGTCCAGAAGGCGGAGCTTGTAGTGTTTAAGCCGGAAGTCAGGGAGCTGCTGACCGACTTGGAGATGCTGGTTGACATGGTCAAGGTACGTTGGGAAAGGTACTAAATAACAGGATGTGAAGTAGGTCAAGAGGTCATGTCTGGAGCAGGGTGGGGTCAATTCCAGGAGTAGTAAACTAACTAAATTGACTGAATTGAAATGGAATTGACTCCAAACCCTAACCTGAAGATAGTTTACCTTACACTGCTCAAGATGGCATAGTGACATGTAACTGTAATGAAGCGTAACTGTAATGAAGCGTAACTGTAAACTGTAGTCAGTGTGTTTCTCCTGTTCTGTTCCTGCTTTCTTATGGTCCTGTCTTGTCCTGTCTTGTCCTGTCTTGTCCTGCCTGGTCCTGTCTTGTCCTGTCTTGTCCTGCCTGGTCCTGCCTGGTCCTGTCTTGTCCTGTCTTGTCCTGCCTGGTCCTGTCTTGTCCTGCCTCCTCTCAGCTGCTGGGTGAGGGGGAGCAGCGTGGGTACCAGGCTCTGTTCACAGCCAATGAGATGGTGAACCTGTGTGAGCCGACCAATCCCAGCTCATTTCCTGCGGCCCGGAGTCTGGCTCAGAAGTTCTTCAGCCAGAGGAATGGACAGAGCCAGCACACTGTTCACGCTATGGGACACTGTCACATTGACTCAGGTGAACATCTCAGTTACCTTTCAAGATTACTGCTTTTGTTTAGTCTATGTGCATGTATTGAGTTCTCCTGTACTGATGCCGCACCGTGTACTGATGCTCCACTGTGTACTGATGCCCCACCGTGTACTGATGCTCCACTGTGTACTGATGCCCCACTGTGTACTGATGCCCCACTGTGTACTGATGCCCCACTGTGTACTGATGCCCCACTGTGTACTGATGCTCCACTGTGTACTGATGCCCCACTGTGTACTGATGCCCCACTGTGTACTGATGCTCCACCGTGTACTGATGCCCCACTGTGTACTGATGCCCCACTGTGTACTGATGCTCCACTGTGTAATGATGCTCCACCGTGTACTGATGCCCCACTGTGTACTGATGCTCCACTGTGTACTGATGCTCCACTGTGTACTGATGCCCCACCGTGTACTGATGCCCCACCGTGTACTGATGCCCCACCGTGTACTGATGCCCCACCGTGTACTGATGCCCCACTGTGTACTGATGTTCCACCGTGTACTGATGCTCCACTGTGTACTGATGCCCCACTGTGTACTGATGCCCCACTGTGTACTGATGCTCCACTGTGTACTGATGCCCCACTGTGTACTGATGCCCCACTGTGTACTGATGCCCCACTGTGTAATGATGCTCCACTGTATAATGATGCTCCACTGTGTACTGATGCCCCACTGTGTACTGATGCTCCACCGTGTACTGATGCCCCACTGTGTACTGATGCCCCACTGTGTACTGATGCCCCACTGTGTACTGATGCCCCACTGTGTACTGATGCTCCACTGTGTAATGATGCTCCACTGTGTAATGATGCTCCACTGTGTACTGATGCCCCACTGTGTACTGATGCTCCACTGTGTAATGATGCTCCACTGTGTAATGATGCTCCACTGTGTAATGATGCTCCACTGTGTACTGATGCTCCACTGTGTACTGATGCTCCACTGTGTACTGATGCCCCACTGTGTAATGATGCTCCACTGTGTACTGATGCTCCACTGTGTAATGATGCTCCACTGTGTACTGATGCTCCACTGTGTACTGATGCCCCACCGTGTACTGATGCTCCACTGTGTACTGATGCCCCACTGTGTACTGATGCTCCACTGTGTACTGATGCCCCACTGTGTACTGATGCCCCACTGTGTACTGATGCTCCACTGTGTAATGATGCTCCACTGTGTAATGATGCTCCACTGTGTACTGATGCCCCACTGTGTACTGATGCTCCACTGTGTAATGATGCTCCACTGTGTAATGATGCTCCACTGTGTAATGATGCTCCACTGTGTACTGATGCTCCACTGTGTACTGATGCTCCACTGTGTACTGATGCCCCACTGTGTAATGATGCTCCACTGTGTACTGATGCTCCACTGTGTAATGATGCTCCACTGTGTACTGATGCTCCACTGTGTACTGATGCCCCACCGTGTACTGATGCTCCACTGTGTACTGATGCCCCACTGTGTACTGATGCTCCACTGTGTACTGATGCTCCACTGTGTACTGATGCTCCACTGTGTACTGATGCCCCACCGTGTACTGATGCCCCACTGTGTACTGATTCTCCACCGTGTACTGATGCCCCACCGTGTACTGATGCCCCGCTGTGTACTGATGCTCCACCCTGCTCTGTCCCTGTCTCTCTCTAGCCTGGCTTTGGCCCTATGAGGAGACCATCAGGAAGTGTGCTAGGAGCTGGGTGACTGTAATCAGACTGATGGAGAAGAATCCTCACATGGTCTTCACCTGTTCACAGGTACTGCACCTTTAATACACACTCACCTGTTCACAGGTACTGTACCTTTAATACACACTCACCTGTTGACAGGTACTGCACCTTTAATACACACTCACCTGTTCACAGGTACTGCACCTTTTAATACACACTCACCTGTTGACAGGTAGGGGCACCTTTAATACACACTCACCTGTTGACAGGTACTGCACCTTTAATACACACTCACCTGTTCACAGGTACTGTCCCTTTAATACACACTCACCTGTTCACAGGTACTGTCCCTTTAATACACACTCACCTGTTCACAGGTACTGTCCCTTTAATACACACTCACCTGTTCACAGGTACTGTCCCTTTAATACACACTCACCTGTTGACAGGTACTGCACCTTTAATACACACTCACCTGTTCACAGGTACTGTCCCTTTAATACACACTCACCTGTTGACAGGTACTGTACCTTTAATACACACTCACCTGTTCACAGGTACTGTCCCTTTAATACACACTCACCTGTTGACAGGTACTGTACCTTTAATACACACTCACCTGTTCACAGGTACTGTCCCTTTAATACACACTCACCTGTTCACAGGTACTGTCCCTTTAATACACACTCACCAGTTGACAGGTACTGTACCTTTAATACACACTCACCTGTTCACAGGTACTGTCCCTTTAATACACACTCACCTGTTGACAGGTACTGTACCTTTAATACACACTCACCTGTTCACAGGTACTGCACCTTTAATACACACTCACCTGTTGACAGGTACTGTACCTTTAATACACACTCACCTGTTCACAGGTACTGCACCTTTAATACACACTCACCTGTTCACAGGTACTGTACCTTTAATACACACTCACCTGTTCACAGGTACTGTACCTTTAATACACACTCACCTGTTGACAGGTAGGGGCACCTTTAATACACACTCACCTGTTGACAGGTAGGGGCACCTTTAATACACACTCACCTGTTGACAGGTACTGCACCTTTAATACACACTCACCTGTTGACAGGTAGGGGCACCTTTAATACACACTCACCTGTTGACAGGTACTGTACCTTTAATACACACTCACCTGTTGACAGGTACTGTCCCTTTAATACACACTCACCTGTTGACAGGTACTGTACCTTTAATACACACTCACCTGTTGACAGGTACTGTACCTTTAATACACACTCACCTGTTGACAGGTACTGTACCTTTAATACACACTCACCTGTTGACAGGTAGGGGCACCTTTAATACACACTCACCAGTTGACAGGTACTGCACCTTTAATACACACTCACCTGTTGACAGGTACTGTCCCTTTAATACACACTCACCTGTTGACAGGTAGGGGCACCTTTAATACACACTCACCTGTTGACAGGTACTGCACCTTTAATACACACTCACCTGTTGACAGGTACTGCACCTTTAATACACACTCACCTGTTGACAGGTACTGTCCCTTTAATACACACTCACCTGTTGACAGGTACTGCACCTTTAATACACACTCACCTGTTGACAGGTACTGCACCTTTAATACACACTCACCTGTTCACAGGTACTGTACCTTTAATACACACTCACCTGTTGACAGGTAGGGGCACCTTTAATACACACTCACCTGTTGACAGGTACTGTACCTTTAATACACACTCACCTGTTGACAGGTACTGTACCTTTAATACACACTCACCTGTTGACAGGTACTGCACCTTTAATACACACTCACCTGTTCACAGGTACTGTACCTTTAATACACACTCACCTGTTGATAGGTACTGCACCTTTAATACACACTCACCTGTTCACAGGTACTGTACCTTTAATACACACTCACCTGTTGACAGGTACTGCACCTTTAATACACACTCACCTGTTCACAGGTACTGTACCTTTAATACACACTCACCTGTTGATAGGTACTGCACCTTTAATACACACTCACCAGTTGACAGGTACTGTACCTTTAATACACACTCACCTGTTGACAGGTACTGCACCTTTAATACACACTCACCTGTTCACAGGTACTGCACCTTTAATACACACTCACCTGTTGACAGGTAGGGGCACCTTTAATACACACTCACCTGTTGACAGGTAGGGGCACCTTTAATACACACTCACCTGTTGACAGGTACTGTACCTTTAATACACACTCACCTGTTGACAGGTACTGTACCTTTAATACACACTCACCTGTTGACAGGTACTGCACCTTTAATACACACTCACCTGTTCACAGGTACTGCACCTTTAATACACACTCACCTGTTGACAGGTAGGGGCACCTTTAATACACACTCACCTGTTGACAGGTAGGGGCACCTTTAATACACACTCACCTGTTGACAGGTACTGCACCTTTAATACACACTCACCTGTTCACAGGTACTGTACCTTTAATACACACTCACCTGTTGACAGGTACTGTCCCTTTAATACACACTCACCTGTTGACAGGTACTGCACCTTTAATACACACTCACCAGTTGACAGGTACTGCACCTTTAATACACACTCACCTGTTGACAGGTACTGTACCTTTAATACACACTCACCTGTTGACAGGTAGGGGCACCTTTAATACACACTCACCTGTTGACAGGTACTGTACCTTTAATACACACTCACCTGTTCACAGGTACTGTACCTTTAATACACACTCACCTGTTGACAGGTACTGTACCTTTAATACACACTCACCTGTTGACAGGTACTGCACCTTTAATACACACTCACCTGTTCACAGGTACTGTACCTTTAATACACACTCACCTGTTGACAGGTAGGGGCACCTTTAATACACACTCACCTGTTGACAGGTACTGTACCTTTAATACACACTCACCTGTTGACAGGTACTGTACCTTTAATACACACTCACCTGTTGACAGGTACTGCACCTTTAATACACACTCACCTGTTCACAGGTACTGTACCTTTAATACACACTCACCTGTTGATAGGTACTGCACCTTTAATACACACTCACCTGTTCACAGGTACTGTACCTTTAATACACACTCACCTGTTGACAGGTAGGGGCACCTTTAATACACACTCACCTGTTGACAGGTACTGCACCTTTAATACACACTCACCTGTTGACAGGTAGGGGCACCTTTAATACACACTCACCTGTTGACAGGTACTGTCCCTTTAATACACACTCACCTGTTGACAGGTACTGCACCTTTAATACACACTCACCTGTTGACAGGTAGGGGCACCTTTAATACACACTCACCTGTTGACAGGTACTGCACCTTTAATACACACTCACCTGTTGACAGGTAGGGGCACCTTTAATACACACTCACCTGTTCACAGGTACTGTACCTTTAATACACACTCACCTGTTGACAGGTAGGGGCACCTTTAATACACACTCACCTGTTGACAGGTACTGCACCTTTAATACACACTCACCTGTTGACAGGTACTGTACCTTTAATACTCACTCACCTGTTGACAGGTAGGGGCACCTTTAATACACACTCACCTGTTGACAGGTAGGGGCACCTTTAATACACACTCACCTGTTCACAGGTAGGGGCACCTTTAATACTCACTCACCTGTTGACAGGTAGGGGCACCTTTAATACACACTCACCTGTTGACAGGTAGGGGCACCTTTAATACTCACTCACCTGTTGACAGGTAGGGGCACCTTTAATACTCACTCACCTGTTGACAGGTAGGGGCACCTTTAATACACACTCACCTGTTGACAGGTAGGGGCACCTTTAATACACACTCACCTGTTGACAGGTACTGTACCTTTTAATACACACTCACCAGTTGACAGGTACTGTACCTTTAATACACACTCACCTGTTGACAGGTACTGCACCTTTAATACACACTCACCTGTTGACAGGTACTGTACCTTTAATACACACTCACCTGTTGACAGGTACTGTCCCTTTAATACACACTCACCTGTTCACAGGTACTGTACCTTTAATACACACTCACCTGTTGACAGGTACTGCACCTTTAATACACACTCACCTGTTCACAGGTACTGCACCTTTAATACACACTCACCTGTTGACAGGTAGGGGCACCTTTAATACACACTCACCTGTTGACAGGTACTGTACCTTTTAATACACACTCACCAGTTGACAGGTACTGTACCTTTAATACACACTCACCTGTTGACAGGTACTGTACCTTTAATACACACTCACCTGTTGACAGGTACTGCACCTTTAATACACACTCACCTGTTGACAGGTACTGCACCTTTAATACACACTCACCTGTTGACAGGTAGGGGCACCTTTAATACACACTCACCTGTTGACAGGTACTGTACCTTTAATACACACTCACCTGTTGACAGGTACTGTACCTTTAATACACACTCACCTGTTGACAGGTACTGTACCTTTAATACACACTCACCTGTTCACAGGTACTGTCCCTTTAATACACACTCACCTGTTGACAGGTACTGTACCTTTAATACACACTCACCTGTTGACAGGTACTGTACCTTTAATACACACTCACCTGTTCACAGGTACTGTACCTTTAATACACACTCACCTGTTCACAGGTACTGTACCTTTAATACACACTCACCTGTTGACAGGTACTGTACCTTTAATACACACTCACCAGTTGACAGGTACTGTACCTTTAATACACACTCACCTGTTGACAGGTACTGCACCTTTAATACACACTCACCTGTTGACAGGTACTGTACCTTTAATACACACTCACCTGTTGACAGGTACTGTACCTTTAATACACACTCACCTGTTGACAGGTACTGTACCTTTAATACACACTCACCTGTTCACAGGTACTGTACCTTTAATACACACTCACCTGTTGACAGGTAGGGGCACCTTTAATACACACTCACCTGTTCACAGGTACTGTACCTTTAATACACACTCACCTGTTGACAGGTACTGTACCTTTAATACACACTCACCTGTTGACAGGTACTGCACCTTTAATACACACTCACCTGTTCACAGGTACTGTACCTTTAATACACACTCACCTGTTCACAGGTACTGTCCCTTTAATACACACTCACCTGTTGACAGGTACTGTACCTTTAATACACACTCACCTGTTGACAGGTACTGTACCTTTAATACACACTCACCTGTTCACAGGTACTGCACCTTTAATACACACTCACCTGTTCACAGGTACTGTACCTTTAATACACACTCACCTGTTGACAGGTACTGTACCTTTAATACACACTCACCTGTTGACAGGTACTGTACCTTTAATACACACTCACCTGTTGACAGGTACTGCACCTTTAATACACACTCACCTGTTGACAGGTACTGTACCTTTAATACACACTCACCTGTTCACAGGTACTGTACCTTTAATACACACTCACCTGTTCACAGGTACTGTACCTTTAATACACACTCACCTGTTGACAGGTACTGTACCTTTAATACACACTCACCTGTTGACAGGTACTGTACCTTTAATACACACTCACCTGTTGACAGGTACTGTACCTTTAATACACACTCACCTGTTGACAGGTACTGCACCTTTAATACACACTCACCTGTTGACAGGTAGGGGCACCTTTAATACACACTCACCTGTTGACAGGTACTGTACCTTTAATACACACTCACCTGTTGACAGGTAGGGGCACCTTTAATACACACTCACCTGTTGACAGGTACTGTCCCTTTAATACACACTCACCTGTTCACAGGTACTGTACCTTTAATACACACTCACCTGTTGACAGGTACTGTACCTTTAATACACACTCACCTGTTCACAGGTACTGTACCTTTAATACACACTCACCTGTTGACAGGTAGGGGCACCTTTAATACACACTCACCTGTTGACAGGTACTGTACCTTTAATACACACTCACCTGTTGACAGGTACTGTACCTTTAATACACACTCACCTGTTCACAGGTACTGTACCTTTAATACACACTCACCTGTTGACAGGTAGGGGCACCTTTAATACACACTCACCTGTTGACAGGTACTGCACCTTTAATACACACTCACCTGTTGACAGGTACTGTCCCTTTAATACACACTCACCTGTTCACAGGTACTGTACCTTTAATACACACTCACCTGTTGACAGGTACTGTACCTTTAATACACACTCACCTGTTCACAGGTACTGTACCTTTAATACACACTCACCTGTTGACAGGTAGGGGCACCTTTAATACACACTCACCTGTTGACAGGTACTGTACCTTTAATACACACTCACCTGTTGACAGGTACTGTACCTTTAATACACACTCACCTGTTCACAGGTACTGTCCCTTTAATACACACTCACCTGTTGACAGGTACTGTACCTTTAATACACACTCACCTGTTGACAGGTACTGTACCTTTAATACACACTCACCTGTTGACAGGTACTGTACCTTTAATACACACTCACCTGTTCACAGGTACTGCACCTTTAATACACACTCACCTGTTGACAGGTACTGTACCTTTAATACACACTCACCTGTTCACAGGTACTGTACCTTTAATACACACTCACCTGTTGACAGGTACTGTACCTTTAATACACACTCACCTGTTCACAGGTACTGTACCTTTAATACACACTCACCTGTTGACAGGTAGGGGCACCTTTAATACACACTCACCTGTTGACAGGTACTGTACCTTTAATACACACTCACCTGTTCACAGGTACTGCACCTTTAATACACACTCACCTGTTCACAGGTACTGTCCCTTTAATACACACTCACCTGTTGACAGGTAGGGGCACCTTTAATACACACTCACCTGTTGACAGGTACTGTACCTTTAATACACACTCACCTGTTGACAGGTAGGGGCACCTTTAATACACACTCACCTGTTCACAGGTACTGCACCTTTAATACACACTCACCTGTTGACAGGTACTGCACCTTTAATACACACTCACCTGTTGACAGGTACTGTACCTTTAATACACACTCACCTGTTGACAGGTACTGTACCTTTAATACACACTCACCTGTTGACAGGTACTGTACCTTTAATACACACTCACCTGTTGACAGGTACTGTCCCTTTAATACACACTCACCTGTTCACAGGTACTGTACCTTTAATACACACTCACCTGTTGACAGGTACTGCACCTTTAATACACACTCACCTGTTCACAGGTACTGCACCTTGTTCTCTCCAGGCGCAGCAGTTTGACTGGGTGAAGAGCTGGTATCCAGACCTGTTCTCTCAGATCCAACACTACGTTAAAAAGGGCCAGTTCATCCCTGTAGGAGGCACCTGGGTGGAGATGGTAAGACCTCGAGCGATTCATAGAAAACCTATCTGAGATATAGTCATTATTAAAGTCTAGGGCTGTCAAACGATTGAAATAATTAATCATGATTAATCGCATTCATTTCTGTAGTTAATCGCGATTAATCGCTAATTGTTTATTTGCTCAGATATGGTGTTAAATAAAGATTGTTCCATTTTAAAAAGCAGTTTTTTGAGCTATAGGCATGTAGGGACTGAAAAACAAAAAATATAATGTATCAAAATGTTTTTAATGGCATATTCACCATAAATAAATTCAGCAATACAAAGGTCCTGGAAGTAACTAATGCTCCTATTAGGTCTAATAACGCTCCCTCATAAATACACACACACACTTACGCACACACACACACCACACACACACCACACACACACACACCACACACACACACACACACACACACCACACACACACCACACACACACCACACACACACACACCATACACACACACACACACCACACACACACACCACACACACACACCACACACACACACCACACACACACACACCACACACACACCACACACACACACCACACACACACCACACACACACCACACACACACACCACACACACGCACACACACCACACACACACCACACACACACCACACACACACACACCACACACACACCACACACACACACACCACACACACACACACACACACCACACACACACACACCACACCACACACACACCACACACCACACACACACACACACACACACACTTACACACACACCACACACACACACACACACCACACACACCACACACACCCACACACACACCACACACACCACACCCACACCACACACACACACACACCACACACACACACACCACACACACACACCACACACACACACACTTACGCACACACACCACACACACACCCACACCACACACACACCACACACCACACACACACCCACACCACACACACACACCATACACACACACCATACACACACACACACACACACACACACACACACACACACACACACACACACCACACACACCACACACAAACACACACACACAGTTAAAGCTTCAGCCATTCCAAATGATTGTTCTCCTAATTACTGATTGGAGGGTTGGCTATAAGAAAAAAACAACTGTCTCTATTGATACAAAGAGCATCAACCTGTCCAACAACGTCATGAATTCCACCAAACATAAACCTGTGTCCAGACACTTCAGTCGTCCTGCTATTTCATTTCACTGAGTCAGTTTCAAAGACAAAAACAAGCCTGTTGACATTTTCAGATGATAAAGCTGGTCTCGTCTTCAATACGACTCAACATATGTTAACATTGTCAAAGCAAGAGAAATAGATAATAAACAAAAATGAAATGAAAAATGAACAGTAAACATTACACTCACAAAAGTTCCAAAAGAATAAAGACATTTCAAAACAGACGCCTCACAGGTCTTCAACTGGCAGCTTCATTAAATAGTACCCGCAAAACACCAGTCTCAACGTCAACAGTGAAGAGGCGACTCCGGGATGCTGACCTAGGCAGAGTTCCAAAGAAAAAGCCATATCTCAGACTGGCCAATATAAAGAAAAGATTAAGATGGGCAAAAGAACACAGACACTGGACTTTTTCTTTGCAACTCTGCCTAGAAGTTCAGCATCCCGGAGTCGCCTCTTCACTGTTGACGTTGAGACTGGTGTTTTGCGGGTACTATTTAATGAAGCTGCCAGTTGAGGACCTGTGAGGCGTCTGTTTCTCAAACTAGACACTCTAATGTATTTGTCCTCTTGCTCAGTTGTGCACCAGGGCCTCCCACTGTTCTTTCTATTCTGGTTAGAGCCAGGTTGCGCTGTTCTGTGAAGGGAGTAGTACACAGTGTTGTACGAGATCTTCAGTTTCTTGGCAATTTCTCGCAAAGAATAGCCTTCATTTCTCAGAACAAGAATAGACTGACGAGTTTCAGAAGAAAGTTATTTGTTTCCAGCCATTTTGAGCCTGTAATCGAACCCACAATTGCTGATGCTCCAGATACTCAACTAGTCTCAAGAAGGCCAGTTTTATTGCTTCTTTAATCAGCACAACAGTTTTCAGCTGTGCTAACATAATTGCAAAAGGATTTCTAATGATCAATTAGCCTTTAAAAATGATAAACTTGGATTAGCAAACACAACGTGCCATTGGAACACAGGACTGATTGTTGCTGATAATGGGCCTCTGTACGCCTATGTAGATATTCCATAAAAAATCAGCCGTTTCCAGCTACAATAGCCATTTACAACATTAACAATGTCTACACTGTATTTCTGATAAATGTTATGTTATTTTAATGGACAAAAAAATTGCTTTTCTTTCGGAAAAAAATGAAATTTCTAAGTGACCCCAAACTTTTGAACGGTAGTGTATATATACAGTGTTGTAACAATGTGCAAATAGTTAAAGTACAAATGGGAAAATAAATCAACATAAATATGGGTTGTATTTACAATGGTGTTTGTTCTTCACTGGTTGCCATTTTCTTGTGGCAACAGGTCACAAATCTTGCTGCTATGATGGCACACTGTGGTATTTCCCCCAGTAGATAAGGGAGTTTATCAAAATTAGATTTGTTTTTTTATTCTTTGTGGATCTGTGTAATCTGAGCAAACAGCGGGAGGCAGGGCTTTCTCCTATAGATCTCCATTTTTATGGAACAGTCTGCCTACCCATGTGAGAGACGCAGACTCGGTCTCAACCTTTTAAGTCTTTACTGAAGACTTATCTCTTCAGTAGGTCATATGATTGAGTGTAGTCTGGCCCAGGAGTGTGAAGGTGAACGGAAAGGCTCTGGAGCAACGAACAGCCCTTGCTGTCTCTGCCAGGCCGGTTCCCCTCTCTCCACTGGGGTTCTCTGCCTCTAACCCTGTTACAGGGGCTGAGTCACTGGCTTGCTGGTGCTCTTTCATGCCGTCCCTAGGAGGGGTGCGTCACTTGAGTGGGTTGAGTTACTGACGTGATCTTCCTGTCTGGGTTGGCGCCCCCCCCTTGGTTTGTGCTGTGGTGGAGACCTCTGTGGGCTATACTCGGCCTTGTCTCAGGATTGTAAGTTGGTGGTTGAGGATATCCCTCTAGTGGTGCGGGGGCTGTGCTTTGGCAGAGTGGGTGGGGTTATATCCTTCCTGTTTGGCCCTGTCCGGGGGTTTCTTCGGATGGGGCCACAGTGTCTCCGGACCGCTCCTGTCTCAGCCTCCAGTATTTATGCTGCAGTAGTTTATGTGTCGGGGGGCTGGGGTTAGTTGGTTATACCTGGAGTACTTCTCCTGTCTTATCCAGTGTCCTGTGTGAATTTAAGTATGCTCTCTCTAATTCTCTCGTTCTCTCTTTCTCTCTGAGAACCTGAGCCCTAGGACCATACGTCAGGACTACCGGGCATGCTGACACCTTGCTGTCCCCAGTCCGCCTGGCCTTGCTGCTATTCCAGTTTCAACTGTTCTGCCTGCGGTTACGAAACCCCTACCTGTCCCAGACCTGCTGTTTTCAACTCTTAATGATCGGCTATGAAAAGCCAACTGAGAGACCTGAGCCCTAGGACCATACGTCGGGACTACCGGCCGTGGTGACTCCTTGCTGTCCCCAGTCCGCCTGGCCTTGCTGCTATTCCAGTTTCAACTGTTCTGCCTGCGGTTATGGAACCCCTACCTGTCCCAGACCTGCTGTTTTCAACTCTTAATGATCGGCTATGAAAAGCCAACTGAGATTTATTCCTGATTATTATTTGACCATGCTTGTCACTTATGAACATTTTTGAACGTCTTGGCATGGTTCTGTTATAATCTCCACCCGGCACAGCCAGAAGAGGACTGGCCACCCCTCATAGCCTGGTTCCTCTCTAGGTTTCTTCCTAGGTTTTGGCCTTTCTAGGGAGTTTTTCCTAGCCACCGTGCTTCTACACCTGCATTACTAGCTGTTTGGGGTTTTAGGCTGGGTTTCTGTACAGCACTTCGAGATATTAGCTGATGTACGAAGGGCTATATAAAATAAAATTGATTGATTGATTGATTGAAATATGTGTCTCTAATATGGTCATACATTTGGCAGGAGGTTAGGAAGTGCAGCTCAGTTTCCACCTCATTTTGTGGGCAGTGGGCACATAGCCTGTCTTCTCTTGAGAGCCAGGTCTGCCTACGGCGGCCTTTCTCAATAGCAAGGCTATGCTCACTGAGTCTGTACATAGTCAAAGCTTTCCTTAAGTTTGGGTCAGTCACAGTGGTCAGGTATTCTGCCACTGTGTACTCTCTGTTTAGGGCCAAATAGCATTCTCTCTCTCTCTCTCTCTCTCTCTCTCTCTCTCTCTCTCTCTCTCTCTCTCTCTCTCTCTCTCTCTCTCTCTCTCACACAAAATCATATTCTAACACTAATAGTGAGATAGAGTATTACCTGCAGGGCTCCCCCTCCAGCTTCTGTGGTTGGCATGGTGATGTTCGCTTTCTGTTGGGCCAGAGCATCTCTCAGTGGTTGTTGGTTTCTGTGGACACGCTTTACCATTTCCAGAGTGGAATTCCATCTTGTTGTGACAGCGAGTTGTCCATTTGTCCTAGTTCAGCAGCGTTTGCTGGGCTGTGTTTGAAATGTCCAACAATGTTTCGGCATTTGGCTAGGGCATCGTCGAACCCGCTGTTCTGCTGGGACACTGTGATGGACCTTTGACCTTTGGAGACTGCGCTCGGTGCAGGGCAGGTGTTCAAAAGGCAGATGTCTCGCAACTGCAATCATGTTCCGTGCACTGTCTGGGCTCCCGAGTGGAGCAGCGGTCTAAGGCACTGCATCTCAGTGCTTGAGGCGTCACTACTGATTCGATTCCAGGCTGTATCACAACCGGCCGTGATTGGGAGTCCCATAGGGCGGCGCACAATTGGCCCAGCGTCGTCCGGGTTTGGCTGGTGTAGGCCGTCATTGTAAATAAGAATGTGTTCTTAACTGACTTGCCTAGTTAAATAAAAGTAAAATAAAATAAAATAAATAAATACTGTGGTAACTTTGTTTTCAGTGTTCCACTGCTTTGCTAGATCCATGAAATGCCCGGCGCACGTTTCAGCATAGTGGCTCTCTTCTGTCTTCATTACGGCCAGAGCGTGTGAATGCAGTTTCCAGTTTTCATCGATGTGGTACGCAGTAACCCCAAGTCCAGTGGTCCCCATGAGAGCAACAGCCGTTGCATGTTTCAACTCCTCTCGCTTCCATACAGGTCGTGTATTTTTGTAACGACGGTGGCTCTCGAGGGTAACTCATACATTGGGTCGTTCGAATGATATCCCTCACGCCTTTGTCCTCCGCAATGTGGACTAAAAGCTGTAGCTATCCACGTGGCTATTTTGTTAGCGTGCTGCCCATAGGCATCCCGCGCCCACACTCTTCTAGCTTAGCCTGCCAAAGATGTCCTCCATTACTAGTAGTAGCGTTACTTGTGTTGCTGCGTCAGCAGTATGTTTCACTAGTAGCGTTACTTGTGTTGCCGCGTCAGCAGTATGTTTCACTAGTAGCGTTACTTGTGTTGCCGCGTCAGCAGTATGTTTCACTAGTAGCGTTACTTGTGTTGCCGCGTCAGCAGTATGTTTCACTAGTAGCGTTACTTGTGTTGCCGCGTCAGCAGTATGTTTCACTAGTAGCGTTACTTGTGTTGCCGCGTCAGCAGTATGTTTCACTAGTAGCGTTACTTGTGTTGCCGCGTCAGCAGTATGTTTCACTAGTAGCGTTACTTGTGTTGCCGCGTCAGCAGTATGTTTCACTAGTAGCGTTACTTGTGTTGCCGCGTCAGCAGTATGTTTCACTAGTAGCGTTACTTGTGTTGCCGCGTCAGCAGTATGTTTCACTAGTAGCGTTACTCAACGGGGCTGTAGTGGAACAGGTTGAGAGCTTCAAGTTCCTTGGTGTCCACATCACCAACGAACTATCATAGTCCAAACACACCAAGACAGTCGTGAAGAGGGCACGACAAAGCCTATTCCCCCTCAGGAGACTGAAAAGATTTGGCATGGGTCCTCAGATCCTCAAAACGTTCTACAGCTGCACCATCGAGAGCATCCTGACTGGTTGCATCACCGCCTGGTGGGGATGTTTTTCATCTGCAGGGACTGGGAAACTGGTCAGAATTGAAGGAATGATGGATGGCGCTAAATATAGAGAAATTCTTGAGGGAAACCTGTTTCAGTCTTCCATAGATTTGAGACTGGGATGGAGGTCCACCTTCCAGCAGGACAATGACCCTAAGCATAC
>NC_140008.1:618300-758300 GCF_964263955.1 Coregonus lavaretus
GCTACACCACGTAGCCTCCCTCACACTGTGACAACATGCCATAGAGCTACACCACGTAGCCTCCCTCACACTGTGACAACATGCCATAGAGCTACACCACGTAGCCTCCCTCACACTGTGACAACATGCCATAGAGCTACACCACGTAGCCTCCCTCACATTGTGACAACATGCCATAGAGCTACACCACGTAGCCTCCCTCACACTGTGACAACATGCCATAGAGCTACACCACGTAGCCTCCCTCACACTGTGACAACATGCCGTAGAGCTACACCACGTAGCCTCCCTCACACTGTGACAACATGCCATAGAGCTACACCACGTAGCCTCCCTCACACTGACAACATGCCATAGAGCTACACCACGTAGCCTCCCTCACACTGTGACAACATGCCATAGAGCTACACCACGTAGCCTCCCTCACACTGTGACAACATGCCATAGAGCTACACCACGTAGCCTCCCTCACACTGTGACAACATGCCATAGAGCTACACCACGTAGCCTCCCTCACACTGACAACATGCCATAGAGCTACACCACGTAGCCTCCCTCACACTGTGACAACATGCCATAGAGCTACACCACGTAGCCTCCCTCACACTGTGACAACATGCCATAGAGCTACACCACGTAGCCTCCCTCACACTGTGACAACATGCCATAGAGCTACACCACGTAGCCTCCCTCACACTGTGACAACATACCATAGAGCTACACCACGTAGCCTCCCTCACACTGTGACAACATGCCATAGAGCTACACCACGTAGCCTCCCTCACACTGTGACAACATGCCATAGAGCTACACCACGTAGCCTCCCTCACACTGTGACAACATGCCATAGAGCTACACCACGTAGCCTCCCTCACACTGTGACAACATGCCATAGAGCTACACCACGTAGCCTCCCTCACACTGTGACAACATGCCATAGAGCTACACCACGTAGCCTCCCTCACACTGTGACAACATGCCATAGAGCTACACCACGTAGCCTCCCTCACACTGTGACAACATGCCATAGAGCTACACCACGTAGCCTCCCTCACACTGTGACAACATGCCATAGAGCTACACCACGTAGCCTCCCTCACACTGTGACAACATGCCATAGAGCTACACCACGTAGCCTCCCTCACACTGTGACAACATGCCATAGAGCTACACCACGTAGCCTCCCTCACACTGACAACATGCCATAGAGCTACACCACGTAGCCTCCCTCACACTGTGACAACATGCCATAGAGCTACACCACGTAGCCTCCCTCACACTGTGACAACATGCCGTAGAGCTACACCACGTAGCCTCCCTCACACTGTGACAACATGCCATAGAGCTACACCACGTAGCCTCCCTCACACTGTGACAACATGCCATAGAGCTACACCACGTAGCCTCCCTCACACTGTGACAACATGCCGTAGAGCTACACCACGTAGCCTCCCTCACACTGACAACATGCCGTAGAGCTACACCACGTAGCCTCCCTCACACTGTGACAACATGCCATAGAGCTACACCACGTAGCCTCCCTCACACTGTGACAACATGCCATAGAGCTACACCACGTAGCCTCCCTCACACTGTGACAACATGCCATAGAGCTACACCACGTAGCCTCCCTCACACTGTGACAACATGCCATAGAGCTACACCACGTAGCCTCCCTCACACTGACAACATGCCATAGAGCTACACCACGTAGCCTCCCTCACACTGTGACAACATGCCATAGAGCTACACCACGTAGCCTCCCTCACACTGTGACAACATGCCATAGAGCTACACCACGTAGCCTCCCTCACACTGTGACAACATGCCATAGAGCTACACCACGTAGCCTCCCTCACACTGTGACAACATGCCGTAGAGCTACACCACGTAGCCTCCCTCACACTGTGACAACATGCCATAGAGCTACACCACGTAGCCTCCCTCACACTGACAACATGCCATAGAGCTACACCACGTAGCCTCCCTCACACTGTGACAACATGCCATAGAGCTACACCACGTAGCCTCCCTCACACTGTGACAACATGCCATAGAGCTACACCACGTAGCCTCCCTCACACTGTGACAACATGCCATAGAGCTACACCACGTAGCCTCCCTCACACTGTGACAACATGCCATAGAGCTACACCACGTAGCCTCCCTCACACTGACAACATGCCATAGAGCTACACCACGTAGCCTCCCTCACACTGTGACAACATGCCATAGAGCTACACCACGTAGCCTCCCTCACACTGTGACAACATGCCGTAGAGCTACACCACGTAGCCTCCCTCACACTGTGACAACATGCCATAGAGCTACACCACGTAGCCTCCCTCACACTGTGACAACATGCCATAGAGCTACACCACGTAGCCTCCCTCACACTGTGACAACATACCAGAGAGCTACACCACGTAGCCTCCCTCACACTGTGACAACATGCCATAGAGCTACACCACGTAGCCTCCCTCACACTGTGACAACATGCCATAGAGCTACACCACGTAGCCTCCCTCACACTGTGACAACATGCCTTAGAGCTTAAGGAGACAGATGTAGACAGACATACAGCGCCTTCAGAAAGTATTAATACTTCTTGACTTATTCCACATTTTGTTGTTACAGCCAGAATTAAACACGTGTTAACACTAGAACTGCCAGAGAACGTTGCCGGGCGTCTCCTTTAGCAACCCGCAAGGTGCAGTAGACATAAACTCCAATGCCTTATAGATAGTCCATCAACTATTATAAAGGATTCATTGCATGAATAAATATTAGTGGAGATATAATCAATAAAGATAAATAACAACAATAGTTATTTGTTTAGGTAGAGTCAAGGATACAGTATGTTTTGTATAATTCTACAAAGTCCTGATTGTAGGCCTATAGCCTGTTTTCGTTTCCCTTGACAATGAAAACATTACAGTGGAATCCATCTGATCAACTGTATTTGTAGATTTGATTAGTAATAGAGTCATAGTAATTAATAAAGTCCAGTTACAGCTTCTTTTGACAAAGTAGAAACCAAAGAGATAATAATAATAACATAACCAGCCAGGTGACATTATTTACCGTATTCCTGAACCATTGTAAAGGATGAATTGCATAAAGAAAAAGCATATTTTAAGGTCATTATGTTACTAGTAGCCAGAGCAATGCTGCCGTGTGAGGGGTCACGTGCTGAATGCACGGACAGCACGGATATTCTTGGACAAAGTGACATTTGTAAATAGAGCTGCAACTCCTGAATTTTTAGTTATTTGACAAAGGTAAGTGTCATAGAAACTGCAGAAAATGCTGTTTCTATGTCACCAAGCTGCTTGGCGATGGTCTTGTAGCCCATTCCAGCCTTGTGTAGGTCTACAATCTTGTCCCTGACATCCTTGGAGAGCTCTTTGGTCTTGGCCATGGAGGAGAGTTTGGAATCTGATTGATTGATTGCTTCTGTGGACAGGTGTTTTTTATACAGGTAACAAACTGAGATTAGGAGCACTCCCTATAAGAGTGTGCTCCTAATCTCAGCTCATTACCTGTATAAAAGACACCTGGGAGCCATAAATCTTTCTGATTGAGAGGGGGTCAAATACTTATTTCCCTCATTAAAATGCAAATCAATTTATTACATTTTTGACATGCGTTTTTCTTGATTTTTTTGTTGTTATTTTGTCTCTCACTGTTCAAATAAACCTAACATTAAAATTATAGACTGATCATGTCTTTGTCAGTGGGCAAACATACAAAATCAGCAGGGGATCAAATACTTTTTTCCCTCACTGTAGCTGTATTCCGTTTAATTTTATCCTAAAAAACTCCCTAGTCCTTAACGACTACAAGCATACCCATAACATGATGCAGCTTGAAAATATGTAGAGTGGGACTCAGTGATGTGTTGTGTTGGATTTGGCCCAAACATAACGCTTTGTATTCAGGACAAAAAGTTCATTTCTTTGCCACATTTATTGCAGTATTACTTTAGTGCGTTATTGCAAACAGGATGCATGTCTTGGAATATTTTTTATTCTTTACAGGCTCCCTTCTTTTCACTCTGTCGTTTAGGTTAATATTATGGAGTAACTACAATGTTGTTGATCCATCCTCAGTTTTTCTCCTATCACAGCCATTAAACTCTGTAACTGGTTTAAAGTCACCATTGGCCTCATGGTGAAATCCCTGAGCAGTATCCTTCCTCTCCGGCAACTGAGTTAGGAAGGATGCCTGTATCTTTGTAGTGACTTGGTTTATTCATACACAATCCAAGGCCTAATTAATAACTTCGCTCAAAGGGATATTTTTATTTTTACATGAATCGGTGCCCTTCTTTGCTAGGAAAAACCTCCCTGGTCTGTGCTTGTAATTCACTACTCGTCTGAGGTACCTTACAGATAATTGTATGTGTGGGGTAAAGAGATGGGGTAGTCATTCAAAAATCATGTTAAACACTATTATTGAACACTTTTTATGTGACTTGTTAAGCACATTCTTCCTCCTGAACTCAAGACATTTCAGCTTTTCATTTTGTATTAATTTCTAAAATGTTGAACAAACAAAATTCCACTTTGACATTATGATTATTATAAATTATTATTGTGTGTAGATCAGTGACACAAAATGTCAATTTAATCATTTTTAAATTCAGGCTGTAACACAACAAAATGTGGAATAAATCGAGGGGTCTGAATACTTTCTGAAGACGCTGTACATGGCGTCATATGAACACTTATGTAATTGCCTGTAACTTGTTTCTTATCACACTGTAACCATGGATACACATGTTTATATACATCATTGACTGTAACAGTTGTTTGTTTCTAACCCTAGGGTCCAGATGTCCAGCCCTGACCGGCTCTTCTCTGAGCTTGAGGCGGACTCCTCTCTGCTGTGTACCTGGACTGGAGAACTGTTTCTAGAACTACACAATGGCACCTACACCACACAGGCACAGGTGGGGCCTAATCTGGTCCTAATCTGGTCTTAATCTGGGCCTAATCTGGGCCTAATCTGGTCCTAATCTGGGCCTAATCTGGGCCTAATCTGGTGCTTCTCAAAGCCTCTCAGAGCTGTTTGTGCCGTATTGTGGGTGGGGCCAAACATCTGGGACCGGGCTAAGCATCTCACAGTCTACATTTACATATATATTAGTTATAACTGCTGTTATTGGGTTTTAATGACAGAGTTTCTCTGCCACTTGTCCAACCCGTGTGTGTCTCCAGATCAAGCTAGGGAATCGTCAGTGTGAGACGTTGCTCCATGACGTTGAGGTGGCCAGCAGCTTGGCACTGTGTCTGGACAAGACTTTCCAGTACCCCTCCCAACCACTGCAAATCCTCTGGAGGTAAATGCCACATCACACAAAGATCTAGACATTTTGAACCAACACGGGTTCCCTAAATGAACAGACGTATTATACCCAAAAAATTAATGAATAATTAGCAACTAAACTTCCATAGCGTTGAATCAGGTGAAGGAACGACAGTATTAATCTAACGGAGCAACTAAACTTCCATAGCGTTGAATCAGGTGAAGGAACGACAGTATTAATCTAACGGAGCTCTTCATTGTTGTGGGGAACCGGCTCTGCCCCGACATCGCACTGTGACTAGTTTTCTTCAAAACCCCGCGCGCACACACAATGTCATTCATTATTTCACACCATTCCTTAACCTGGTATTACAGACCATTCCTTAACCTGGTATTACAGACCATTCCTTAACCTGGTATTACAGACCATTCCTTAACCTGGTATTACAGACCATTCCTTAACCTGGTATTACAGACCATTCCTTAACCTGGTATTTCTCACCATTCCTTAACCTGGTATTTCTCACCATTCCTTAACCTGGTATTACAGACCATTCCTTAACCTGGTATTACAGACCATTCCTTAACCTGGTATTACAGACCATTCCTTAACCTGGTATTACAGACCATTCCTTAACCTGGTATTTCTCACCATTCCTTAACCTGGTATTTCTCACCATTCCTTAACCTGGTATTACAGACCATTCCTTAACCTGGTATTACAGACCATTCCTTAACCTGGTATTTCTCACCATTCCTTAACCTGGTATTTCTCACCATTCCTTAACCTGGTATTTCTCACCATTCCTTAACCTGGTATTTCTCACCATTCCTTAACCTGGTTTTAAACACCTGTATGCTGACCTGTTGTTCCTAAATGTCTGCAGTTCTCCATCTCTCAGGTGAACCAGATCTATTCTGGTTGCTCGTGGTAACATTGATACATTTTAGCATCAGCTATACCAGGGATGGGGTCCTTCGATGGGGGTGAGGGCCACCAAAAAACGGAACTCATCATGAGGGGCCGCAGTGGCTCATGGGTCTGCGTAATCCCCCCCCCCCCCCCCCCCCTCGCCCCACACCTTGCGAGCAAAACATTTTAGCGGCCCCCCTCATGACAGCGAAGAGAATAAAATGTATGTTTTATTTCCTGCAATTCGACAAAGTTAATTTCCTGCAATTCTACTCATTTTGCCATGGGGCGGAAAAAATATTTAGCAATTATACAACTAATTGCATGCAATTCTACACATTTTGCTGTAGGGTTGTTTGATAACTGATGATCAATGGTCTGTAATACGACCATGCTTACTGCAAGTTTAGATGGCTGGTCGCTAGAATAACTTACCAGTCTAAAAATAATTAGTTGACATGGGCTAATTGGGCTAATTGAGTAACTCTGATGCACAACCAAATTTGGAAATTACACCTTGTGCATTCTGCTATTCTAGCTGAGACCCCGAGTTCCCCAGTCGGACCACGCTAGCTCTGTTCGTTCTGCTATTCTAGCTGAGACCCCGAGTTCCCCAGTCGGACCACACTAGCTCTGTTCGTAAGAGTTTGTTTACATTACTGGTTAACTACAGTTACAGAATCACACAGACAGTTACAGGTTTAGTCCAAATGTATTATTTTGTTAAAGTTTACAGCCAAAGTATAGCTAACATTTACGCTTACACTTCCTGGTACCCTCCACTGCGAAAAGTGAACAGATGCAGCGGTCGAATGCAGTGGTTATAGGGAAGGTGACGTCAGCACGCTCTGTGTAAACGTCATCACATTTATACAGGAATAGATAACCTGTTTTCCTATTGAATTATGCCAACGAAAAGGCTTTTTCATAATTATTACAATCTGGAAATGTTGGATGAACAAAAATGTAAACGCAACATGCAATAATTTCAAAGATTTTACTGAGGTACAGTTCAATAAGGAAATCAGTCAATTGAAATACATTCATTAGGCCCTAATCTATGGGTTTCACATGACTGAGAATACAGATATGCATCTGTTGGTCACAGATTTTTAAAAGGTAGGAGCGTGGTTTAGAAAACCAGTCAGTATCTGGTGTGACCATTTGCCTCATGCAGCGCGACACATCCCCTTCACATAGGGTTGATCAGGCTGTTGATTGTGGCCTGTGGAATGTTGTCCCACTCCTCTTCAATGGCTGTGTGAAGTTGCTTGATATTGGCGGGAACTGGAACACGCTGTCGTACACATCGATCCAGAGCATCCCAAACATGCTCAATGGGTGACATGTCTGGTGAGTATGCAGGCCATGGAAGAACTGGGACATTTCAGCTTCAAGGAATTGTGTACAGATCCTTGCAACATGGGGCCGTGCATTATCATGCTGGAACATGAGGTGATGGCGGCGGATGAATGGCACGACAATGGGCCTCAGGATCTCGTCACGGTATCTCTGTTCATTCAAATTGCCATCGATAAAATGCAATTGTGTTCATTGTCTGTAGCTTATGCCTGCCCATACCATAACCCCACCGCCACCATGGGGCACTCTGTTCACAACATTGACACCAGCAATTCACTCGCCCACACAACCCCATACACGCTGTCTGCCATCTGCCCGGTACAGTTGAAACCGGCATTCATCCATGAAGAGCACACCTCCATCGTGCCAGTGGCCATCGAAGGTGAGCATTTGCCCACTGAAGTCGGTTACGACTCCAAACTGCAGTCAGGTCAAGACCCTGGTGAGGACGTCGAGCACGCAGATGAGCTTCCCTGAGACGGTTTCTGACAGTTTGTGCAGAAATTATTCGGTTGTGCAAACCAACAGTTTCATCAGCTGTCTGGGTGTCTGGTCTCAGACGATCCCGCAGGTGAAGAAGCTGGATATGGAGGTGCTGGGCTGGCGTGGTTACATGTGGTCTGCAGTTGTGAGGCCGGTTGGACGTAATGCCAAATTCTCTAAAACGATGTTGGGAGGCGGCTTATGGTAGAGAAATGAACATTAAATTCTCTGGCACCAGCTCTGGTGGACATTCCTGCAGTCAGCATGCCAATTGCACTCTCCCTCAAAACTTGAGACATCTGTGGCATTGTGTTGTGTGACAAAACTGCACATTTTAGAGTGGCCTTTTATTGTCCCCAGCACAAGGTGCACCTGTGTAATGATCATGCTGTTTAATCAGCTTCTTGATATTCCACACCTGTCAGGTGGATGGATTATCTTGGCAAATGAGAAATGCTCACTAACAGGGATGTAAACAAATTTGGGCACAACATTTTAGAGAAATAAGCTTTTTGTGCATATGGAACATTTCTGGGATATTTTATTTCAGCTCATGAAATATGGGACCAACACTTTACATGTTGCATTTATATTTTTGTTCAGTATAATTACCTGAATGTTGGTTAGTCATGTGGTATATTATTTATGTGCAATTGAAGTTACCTGTTTTCTAGGTGAAGTGACGTCCTCCCTTGTTTGTGTGAGACTAGGTGAAGTGACGTCCTCCCTTGTTTGTGTGAGACTAGGTGAAGTGACGTCCTCCCTTGTTTGTGTGAGACTAGTCCTGAGGAGGAAAAGCAGGTCTCACAGTTATTGAAGCTGTTATTGCTGTTGTTCCCAACATGGCTGTCTAGAACCAGAGTTGTACATACTGAGTGAACTATTAAACTATTAATGTTTTCTAACTAAAGTCTTTATTATTTTTTATTTCTTCATTTTTGTGATAATGTAAATAGTAATTTTTTTTTGGGAACCAAATTGCTGCACTGGTAGCTAAAAATGAATGGCAAACTAAATACGTTGTTGTCCTGCGCTGACCTGCCATCTCCCTCGGCCCTCAACACTCAACTTATCTACAATTTGTGTTTTATGTTTCAGGCTGCTGCTGCTGAACCAGTTCCACGATGTGATCCCTGGCAGCTGTATAGAGATGGTGGTGGAGGAAGCACTACGATATTATCAAGGTATATAACAGCACTACGATATTATCAAGGTATATAACAGCACTACGATATTATCAAGGTATATAACAGCTGTATATTATCAAGGTATATAACAGCACTACGATATTATCAAGGTATATAACAGCTGTATATTATCAAGGTATATAACAGCACTACGATATTATCAAGGTATATAACAGCTGTATATTATCAAGGTATATAACAGCACTACGATATTATCAAGGTATATAACAGCACTACGATATTATCAAGGTATATAACAGCACTACGATATTATCAAGGTATATAACAGCACTACGATATTATCAAGGTATATAACAGCACTACGATATTATCAAGGTATATAACAGCACTACGATATTATCAAGGTATATAACAGCTGTATATTATCAAGGTATATAACAGCACTACGATATTATCAAGGTATATAACAGCTGTATATTATCAAGGTATATAACAGCTGTATATTATCAAGGTATATAACAGCACTACGATATTATCAAGGTATATAACAGCTGTATATTATCAAGGTATATAACAGCTGTATATTATCAAGGTATATAAAACAAAACATAAAGTCAAAAATACTACAGAAAATATATATATACAGTGTGTGCAAATGTAGTAAGTTATGGAGGTAAGGCAATAAATAGGCCATAGTGCAAAATAATTACAATTAGTATTAACACTGGAATGATAGATGTGCAAGAGATGATGTGCAAATAGAGATACTGGGGTGCAAATTAGCAAAATAAATAACAATATGGGGATGAGGTAGTTGGGTGGGCTAATTACAGATGGTTACAGACAGAATAGCAGACAGTCTGTGGTTTTAGAAAAGGTCACAAACTTTCTATATATGGAGTGTGAACCCCAATTCCTGTGTGTGTGTCCCTGTGTCTCTGTGTCTCTCAGACATCCGCACCGTGGGGACCAGACTGCTGCGTGTCTCCTGTGAGGCCCTGGGCGCTACGGGGGCTGCACCCCGGACAGGAGACTCGGCTGTCCTCAACACACTGCCCTGGGAACGCACTGAGGTCCTCCCACTGACAGGGGGCGCTCCTGATCTACAACAACCAGGCCTAGGTACTGGAGCTGACTATATAGTGTGAATACTCACGCGTCACTGATGCACTTACTCAACTACAATACAATGGTTTTGTTCTTCCACAATCCAATTAGTTAAGTTACTGATTTAGAGGTGATGCATATTGGAACCATTTAGACCTTTTTCGTGTCCCCTGCATGTCAGATGTCCACATCTCTCTGTCTGCCTGTTTCTGTGTTATTCTGTAGCTCTGGTGACAGTCCCCAGTGTTGGTGTCGTGTCTGTCTGTGAAGCCACTGGAACCAAACCTGTCACTCTGGTCTCTGTCACGGTTCAGGTAATATACAGGACATAGCTAGGACATTTCATTTGATTCATGGGAATAGTTCTTTATTTCATTATTTGACACTGTCACTTTTATTTGACGCTTTCAGTTGACTGTGACTCTTCGGTTGATAAATCTTAGTTGAATGTTGTTCTGTCCTAGGCTGATGGTACTGTCCTCATGGAGAATGGGATCTTACGTGCTGTTGTGAATAAGGATGGATGTCTGGCTTCCCTGTACCTGGTCAAGACTAACAGGTAAAATCCCATCCTCAGAAGGCGCGTTCACACCTTACCCCTGGGCTAAGGGGTATTTTAGCCCGGGGCTGAGGGGTATTTTAGCCCGGGGCTAAGGGGTATTTTAGCCCTGGGCTAAGCGAGTGTTCACACTTGCACATTCTAAAGAGGGCTAGGATCAATCTTAGCCCAGGGATAGCTGGCCCTGCTCCGAAGCAGGGTTAGCACCGACTTTTCGGGGTTAGCCCCACAAACACGGAGCTAAAATAGCCAGTGTGAAACGGGGTCAAGAACAACACAGAGTTTTCACTTAATTTGCATATGCCTGTGATGCATTCTGCATGCTATTTTAATAAGTACATTTATACTATTTCATCCTAACGTCTGAAGACAAAAACCTAAAAAATTGGAAAAACATTGGTTGCTATGGCTAACAACAACGGTTGCTATGCAGGCTGGCTAACATCCCCTTGCTAGTCAACTGAAACTCTACAGCGGGAAGAGCAAAGTCACGGTATGAGTCGAGAAACCTGCCTATTTTCCTCGAAATTCCGTAATGTCACGATTCCAAAGCTATACGATGTTACAGGAAACAAGTTAATTATTTCACATCTCGTAAAAAGATTTGCAATGTTGTACTTCATGCTAATGTTGTTTTTTTTGGAGCTAGCGCCCATTTGACTCCCATTCACTCCTTGAAGGAGAGCGCTCCTTGTCCCAAAATCGGCCAGAATGCACCGCGCGGTCCATTGACAATGCGTGGGCAACGTACACAATGGGAGGCAATACGATTTCAATGGAGTATCGCATCTCCTCAAAAGTGTCTCTGTCCATGCACAGCATTCTTTGTACAGGATCGCATTTTCAAAAGTGAAGCATTATTTTCCCGAGATCGGACAGCTAATCAACCGAGGTGTTTATACCAACCATCACTGTTGGAAAACAAAATGCTAGGCTATAACCAAGAGGACATAATGTGTTAATAAATGCTTTATTGCTTATAACCAGTCCCCCAGTGTCTAGTCTGGAGCGTGAAGTCACGAGCTCTGCTGGTAAGCTACTGCATAGCAACCTAGTGGTGCCACAAAGCCCTGGTCTGCCCTAGAAAGCCGATGTAAATTACGATCTGCGGAACGGCCAAAATAAATGTATGAAAATGTATGCGCTCACTAACTGTAAGTTGCTTCTGGATAAGAGCGTCTGCTAAATGACTAAAATGTAAATGTAAAATAAATATTATGGTCAAGTTTGATCCCCACGTGAAATACTACTACATTTGTCCTCACACAGGACCATGTGACAATCACAGGCTGGCAGGCTACGAGGAGGCTCTCTCAGTCAGGATGAAAACAACTACATCGACCATGATCCTTTGCTAGTTACGGCCACTTCAAATTAAAATACTTCCGGCTTCGAATCAAATCAAATCAAATTGTATTTGTCACATGCGCCGAATACAACAGGTGTAGACCTTACAGTGAAACACTTACTTACAAGCCCTTAACCAACAATGCAGTTCAAGAAAGAGTTAAGAAAAGATTTACTAAATAAACTAAAGTAAAACATGTAATAAAAAGTAACAATAAAATAACAGCGAGGCTATATACAGGGGGTACCGGTACCGAGTCAATATGCGGGGGTACAGGTTAGTCAAGGTAATATGTACATGTAGGTAGGGGTAAAGTGACTATGCATAGATAATAAACAGTGAGTAGCAGCAGTGTTAAAACAAATGGGGGGGGGTCAATGTAAATAGTCCAGGTGGCCATTTGATTAATTGTTCAGCAGTCTTATAGCTTGGGGGTAGAAGCTGTTGAGGAGCCTTTTGGACCTAGACTTGGCGCTCCGGTACCGCTTGCCGTGCGGTAGCAGAGAGAACAGTCTGTGGCTTGGGTGGCAGGATTCGGACAATTTTTTGGGCCTTCCTCTGACACCGCCTGGTGTAGAGGTCCTGGATGGCAGGAAGCTTGGCCCCAGTGATGTACTGGGCTGTACGCACTACCCTCTGTAGCGCCTTGTGGTCGGAGGCCGAGCAGTTGCCATACCAGGCGTTGATGCAACCGGTCAGGATGCTCTCGGTGGTGCAGCTGTATAACTTTTTGAGGATCTGGGGACCCATGCCAAATCTTCATCCACCATCGGGAGTTTTCCATAGGAATACGTGGATGACGTCAGCACTATCTACTGGTTTTAATGTCTATGGTTATAACATTGGCAGAGATAGAATGTTGGCTGCATGTGTGTTTGTCTGTTAGCCCAGGGCTTTGGAATACAAGTGTGAATCCTTAGCCCAGGGCTAAAGCTTAGCCCAGGATTAACAAATGCTTGTGTGAACACAGGCTAAGCTTAGCCCAGGGCCAGTCTAGCTTGGGGCTAAGAACAAGGCAGTGAACAGGCCTAGAAGGTACCTGCATACAGAACAGGACTCTACATACACAAACACATCTCTCCTCTGTCCGTGCTCCAGAGAGGCGATATCTGACGGTTGCCGTGGGAACCAGTTTGTGGTGTTTGATGATGTTCCTCTGTACTGGGACGCCTGGGACGTGATGGACTATCACCTACAGACGCGGTGAGAGAAGAGACTGTTTTCCTGTTCTCATAAGGCTGGCTGATACAACAGGGTTGTGTTCATTAGGGCACACTGAAAAAGAAAATGAGCCTCTCTTATTGGACAGGTTCAGGTAATCCGTCCCTGTTCAGGCAGTTTGGAGCCAACTGAACACATCCCAGTATATATCGTGACTGGCCTAACGGAGTAACTAACTACACATACTGCACTCAGTGCCTGTGTGTCCCCTATAGGAAGCCTGGTCCAGGTGTCATCTCCACAGGGTCTAATCCTAACCTTAACCTCTGACCTCTAACCTCCCTATAGGAAGCCTGGTCCAGGTGTCATCTCCACAGGGTCTAATCCTAACCTCTGACCTCTAACCTCCCTATAGGAAGCCTGGTCCAGGTGTCATCTCCACAGGGTCTAATCCTAACCTCTGACCTCTAACCTCCCTATAGGAAGCCTGGTCCAGGTGTCATCTCCACAGGGTCTAATCCTAACCTTAACCTCTGACCTCTAACCTCCCTATAGGAAGCCTGGTCCAGGTGTCATCTCCACAGGGTCTAATCCTAACCTCTGACCTCTAACCTCCCTATAGGAAGCCTGGTCCAGGTGTCATCTCCAGAGGGTCTAATCCTAACCTCTGACCTCTAACCTCCCTATAGGAAGCCTGGTCCAGGTGTCATCTCCAGAGGGTCTAATCCTAACCTCTGACCTCTAACCTCCCTATAGGAAGCCTGGTCCAGGTGTCATCTCCACAGGGTCTAATCCTGACCTCTGACCTCTAACCTCCCTATAGGAAGCCTGGTCCAGGTGTCATCTCCACAGGGTCTAATCCTAACCTCTGACCTCTAACCTCCCTATAGGAAGCCTGGTCCAGGTGTCATCTCCACAGGGTCTAATCCTAACCTTAACCTCTGACCTCTGACCTCCCTATAGGAAGCCTGGTCCAGGTGTCATCTCCACAGGGTCTAATCCTAACCTTAACCTCTGACCTCTAACCTCCCTATAGGAAGCCTGGTCCAGGTGTCATCTCCACAGGGTCTAATCCTAACCTTAACCTCTGACCTCTAACCTCCCTATAGGAAGCCTGGTCCAGGTGTCATCTCCACAGGGTCTAATCCTAACCTCTGACCTCTGACCTCTAACCTCCCTATAGGAAGCCTGGTCCAGGTGTCATCTCCAGAGGGTCTAATCCTAACCTCTGACCTCTAACCTCCCTATAGGAAGCCTGGTCCAGGTGTCATCTCCACAGGGTCTAATCCTAACCTTAACCTCTGACCTCTAACCTCCCTATAGGAAGCCTGGTCCAGGTGTCATCTCCACAGGGTCTAATCCTAACCTTAACCTCTGACCTCTAACCTCCCTATAGGAAGCCTGGTCCAGGTGTCATCTCCACAGGGTCTAATCCTAACCTTAACCTCTGACCTCTAACCTCCCTATAGGAAGCCTGGTCCAGGTGTCATCTCCACAGGGTCTAATCCTAACCTCTGACCTCTAACCTCCCTATAGGAAGCCTGGTCCAGGTGTCATCTCCACAGGGTCTAATCCTAACCTCTGACCTCTAACCTCCCTATAGGAAGCCTGGTCCAGGTGTCATCTCCAGAGGGTCTAATCCTAACCTCTGACCTCTGACCTTCTAACCTCCCTATAGGAAGCCGGTGGTAGAGGTGGTGTCTCCTGTCCAGATAGCATCTCCAGGAGGACTGAGGGGCAGTGTGACCTTCACTCTCAGGATCAGTGATAAGAGCACCATCACCCAGGAGATCATTCTGGACGCCATGTGTCCTTATATCAAGTTAAATACTCAGGTACTGTAGAAACCATGTGTCCTCATATCAGGTTAAATACTCAGGTACTGTAGAAACCATGTGTCCTCATATCAGGTTAAATACTCAGGTACTGTAGAAACCATGTGTCCTTATATCAGGTTAAATACTCAGGTACTGTAGAAACCATGTGTCCTCATATCAGGTTAAATACTCAGGTACTGTAGAAACCATGTGTCCTCATATCAGGTTAAATACTCAGGTACTGTAGAAACCATGTGTCCTCATATCAGGTTAAATACTCAGGTACTGTAGAAACCATGTGTCCTTATATCAGGTTAAATACCCAGGTACTGTAGAAACCATGTGTCCTCATATCAGGTTAAATACTCAGGTACTGTAGAAACCATGTGTCCTCATATCAAGTTAAATACCCAGGTACTGTAGAAACCATGTGTCCTTATATCAGGTTAAATACTCAGGTACTGTAGAAACCATGTGTCCTCATATCAGGTTAAATACTCAGGTACTGTAGAAACCATGTGTCCTTATATCAGGTTAAATACCCAGGTACTGTAGAAACCATGTGTCCTTATATCAGGTTAAATACCCAGGTACTGTAGAAACCATGTGTCCTTATATCAGGTTAAATACTCAGGTACTGTAGAAACCATGTGTCCTCATATCAGGTTAAATACTCAGGTACTGTAGAAACCATGTGTCCTTATATCTGGTTAAATACTCAGGTACTGTAGAAACCATGTGTCCTTATATCAGGTTAAATACTCAGGTACTGTAGAAACCATGTGTCCTCATATCAGGTTAAATACTCAGGTACTGTAGAAACCATGTGTCCTTATATCTGGTTAAATACTCAGGTACTGTAGAAACCATGTGTCCTTATATCAGGTTAAATACTCAGGTACTGTAGAAACCATGTGTCCTTATATCAGGTTAAATACCCAGGTACTGTAGAAACCATTGTCCTCATATCAGGTTAAATACCCAGGTACTGTAGAAACCATGTGTCCTCATATCAGGTTAAATACTCAGGTACTGTAGAAACCATGTGTCCTTATATCAGGTTAAATACTCAGGTACTGTAGAAACCATGTGTCCTCATATCAGGTTAAATACTCAGGTACTGTAGAAACCATGTGTCCTTATATCAGGTTAAATACCCAGGTACTGTAGAAACCATGTGTCCTTATATCTGGTTAAATACTCAGGTACTTGACAGAGATTACTGGTAACACTTCATATGCATCTTTCTTACAGCGCTTCAAATCCCACTCGAGGCTGTCGATAAAATCCAACTCAAACGTGTACACCGTTTCGGACAAAGAGGACAGATATGAGTGTCCAATCGTTGCCAAATTAGCTTTTTCTAAGGATAAAGTAATGGTTAAAAGCCTAGGTAAAAGACTTGCTGGCACGAAAATAGGCATGAATGATCAGTTCCCAAAGGGAGATTGCAGAACGGCGCAAAGTTCTGTACCCAATCTTCAAGGAGAATAGATTAAAAGGGAAGCGTGTTGCTCTCGTAGTCGATAAACTGTATATTGACAACCAAATGTACCACGACACAAAGACTACTCCATGGCTATTCTGAAAGTTCTAATAGAGGAGTCCAATAATTAAGCACCCAATACTAGCCATGGTAGGGATTGTAATAATAAAGCATATTTATAGTATTTATAGTATTTTATAAAGGGATAAGACGGTATTACAAGAAAAGATAACAAGCAAAATAATACAGTTGAAGTCGGAAGTTTACATAAACTTAGGTTGGTGTCATTAAAACTCATTTTTCAACCTCTCCACAAATGTCTTGTTAACAAACTATAGTTTTGGCAAGTCGGTTAGGACATCTACTTTGTGCATGACACAAGTAATTTTCCCAACAATTGTTTACAGACAGATTATTTCACTTATAATTCACTGCATCACAATTCCAGTGGGTCAGAAGTTTACATACACTAAGTTGACTGTGCCTTTAAACAGCTTGGAAAATTCCAGAAAATGATGTCATGGCTTTAGAAGCTTCTGATAGGCTAATTTACATCATTTGAGTCAATTGGAGGTATACCTGTGGATGTATTTCAAGGCTTGACATCGGGAAAATCAAAATAAATCAACCAAGAACTCAGAAAAAAGATTGTAGACCTCCACAAGTCTGGTTCATCCTTGGGAGCAATTTCCAAACGCCTTAAGGTACCACGTTCATCTGTACAAACAATAGTACGCAAGTATAAACCCCATGGGACCACGCAGCCGTCATACCGCTCAGGAAGGAGACGCGTTCTGTCTCCTAGAGATGAACATACTTTGGTGCGAAAAGTGCAAATCAATCCCAGAACAACAGCAAAGGACCTTGTGAAGATGCTGGAGGAAACAGGTACAAAAGTATCTATATCCACAGTAAAACAAGTCCTATATCGACATAACCTGAAAGGCCGCTCAGCAAGGAAGAAGCCACTGCTCCAAAACCGCCATTAATAAGCCAGACTACGGTTTCCCCTAAAATCAAAAAACACTTAATATGCAAGTATAAAAGAAAAAAACACTTAATATGCATTTGCAAAGTATAAAAAAATTAATCTGCAAGAATCTTGCCTCTCGGTAAGAAACTTTTCCATATCTGGCTCAGAAAAGATGTTCAATCTTTAATCTACTACAATGGAGGTGTTTGTTGGAATGTTATTATAATGTTGTTGTAATGCTATTGGAATGTTATTATAATGTTGTTGTAATGCTATTGGAATGTTATTATAATGTTGTTGTAATGCTGTTGGAATGTTATTATAATGTTGTTGTAATGCTATTGGAATGTTATTATAATGTTGTTGTAATGCTATTGGAATGTTATTATAATGTTGTTGTAATGCTATTGGAATGTTATTATAATGTTGTTGTAACGCTATTGGAATGTTATTATAATGTTGTTGTAATGCTATTGGAATGTTATTATAATGTTGTTGTAATGCTATTGGAATGTTATTATAATGTTGTTGTAATGCTATTGGAATGTTATTATAATGTTGTTGTAATGCTATTGGAATGTTATTATAATGTTGTTGTAATGCTATTGGAATGTTATTATAATGTTGTTGTAATGCTATTGGAATGTTATTATAATGTTGTTGTAATGCTATTGGAATGTTATTATAATGTTGTTGTAATGCTATTGGAATGTTATTATAATGTTGTTGTAATGCTGTTGGAATGTTATTATAATGTTGTTGTAATGCTATTGGAATGTTATTATAATGTTGTTGTAATGCTATTGGAATGTTAATATAATGTTGTTGTAATGCTGTTGGAATGTTATTATAATGTTGTTGTAATGCTATTGGAATGTTATTATAATGTTGTTGTAATGCTGTTGGAATGTTATTATAATGTTGTTGTAATGCTATTGGAATGTTATTATAATATTGTTGTAATGCTATTGGAATGTTATTATAATGTTGTTGTAATGCTATTGGAATGTTATTATAATGTTGTTGTAATGCTATTGGAATGTTATTATAATGTTGTTGTAATGCTATTGGAATGTTATTATAATGTTGTTGTAATGCTATTGGAATGTTATCCTCCTTCCTCCAGGGTGTTTATTGGAATGTTGTTTATTCCAGGTGGAGTGGTTTCAGTCCCATAATGTTGTTTATTCCAGGTGGAGTGGTTTCAGTCTCATAATGTTGTTTATTCCAGGTGGAGTGGTTTCAGTCCCATAATGTTGTTTATTCCAGGTGGAGTGGTTTCAGTCTCATAATGTTGTTTATTCCAGGTGGAGTGGTTTCAGTCCCATAATGTTGTTTATTCCAGGTGGAGTGGTTTCAGTCCCATAATGTTGTTTATTCCAGGTGGAGTGGTTTCAGTCCCATAATGTTGTTTATTCCAGGTGGAGTGGTTTCACTCCCATAATGTTGTTTATTCCAGGTGGAGTGGTTTCAGTCTCATAATGTTGTTTATTCCAGGTGGAGTGGTTTCAGTCCCATAATGTTGTTTATTCCAGGTGGAGTGGTTTCAGTCTCATAATGTTGTTTATTCCAGGTGGAGTGGTTTCAGTCCCATAATGTTGTTTATTCCAGGTGGAGTGGTTTCAGTCTCATAATGTTGTTTATTCCAGGTGGAGTGGTTTCCGTCTCATAATGTTGTTTATTCCAGGTGGAGTGGTTTCAGTCTCATACTGTTGTTTATTCCAGGTGGAGTGGTTTCAGTCCCATAATGTTGTTTATTCCAGGTGGAGTGGTTTCAGTCCCATAATGTTGTTTATTCCAGGTGGAGTGGTTTCAGTCCCATAATGTTGTTTATTCCAGGTGGAGTGGTTTCAGTCCCATAATGTTGTTTATTCCAGGTGGAGTGGTTTCAGTCTCATAATGTTGTTTATTCCAGGTGGAGTGGTTTCAGTCTCATAATGTTGTTTATTCCAGGTGGAGTGGTTTCAGTCCCATAATGTTGTTTATTCCAGGTGGAGTGGTTAGAGTCCCATAATGTTGTTTATTCCAGGTGGAGTGGTTAGAGTCCCATAATGTTGTTTATTCCAGGTGGAGTGGCTGGAGTCCCATAATGTTGTTTATTCCAGGTGGAGTGGTTAGAGTCCCATAATGTTGTTTATTCCAGGTGGAGTGGTTAGAGTCCCATAATGTTGTTTATTCCAGGTGGAGTGGCTGGAGTCTCATAATGTTGTTTATTCCAGGTGGAGTGGTTTCAGTCTCATAATGTTGTTTATTCTAGGTAGAGTGGTTTCAGTCTCATAATGTTGTTTATTCCAGGTAGAGTGGTTTCAGTCCCATAATGTTGTTTATTCCAGGTGGAGTGGTTGGAGTCCCCTAATGTTGTTTATTCCAGGTGGAGTGGTTTCAGTCTCATAATGTTGTTTATTCCAGGTGGAGTGGTTAGAGTCCCATAAGTTCCTGAAGGTAGAGTTCCCAGTGAGGGTGAGGAGCCCCAACGCCACCTACGAGATCCAGTTTGGACACCTGCAGAGACCCACACACAGGAACACCAGCTGGGACTGGGCCCGTTTCGAGGTACCAATAAAATGTATTTATACATCAACAACTATCACAAAGTGCTTTACAGTAACTAGCCTAGTTCCCCAAAGAGCTTTACAGTAACCAGCCTAGTACCCCAAAGAGCTTTACAGTAACCAGCCTAGTACCCCAAAGAGCTTTACAGTAACCAGCCTAGTACCCCAAAGAGCTTTACAGTAACCAGCCTAGTACCCCAAAGAGCTTTACAGTAACCAGCCTAGTACCCCAAAAGAGCTTTACATTATACTGGCTTAGACCCCAAAGAGCTTTACAGTATACTGGCTTAGACCCCAAAGAGCTTTACAGTATACTGGCTTAGACCCCAAAGAGCTTTACAGTATACTGGCTTAGACCCCAAAGAGCTTTACATTATACTGGCTTAGACCCCAAAGAGCTTTACAATATACTGGCTTAGACCCCAAAGAGCTTTACAGTATACTGGCTTAGACCCCAAAGAGCTTTACATTATACTGGCTTAGACCCCACAGAGCTTTACAGTATACTGGCTTAGACCCCAAAGAGCTTTAAATTATACTGGCTTAGACCCCAAAGAGCTTTACAGTATACTGGCTTAGACCCCAAAGAGCTTTACAGTCTACTGGCTTAGACCCCAAAGAGCTTTACAGTATACTGGCTTAGACCCCAAAGAGCTTTACAGTATACTGGCTTAGACCCCAAAGAGCTTTACAGTCTACTGGCTTAGACCCCAAAGAACTTTACAGTATACTGGCTTAGACCCCAAAGAGCTTTACATTATACTGGCTTAGACCCCAAAGAGCTTTACAATATACTGGCTTAGACCCCAAAGAGCTTTACAGTATACTGGCTTAGACCCCAAAGAGCTTTACATTATACTGGCTTAGACCCCAAAGAGCTTTACAGTATACTGACTTAGACCCCAAAGAGCTTTACAGTATACTGGCTTAGACCCCAAAGAGCTTTACAGTATACTGGCTTAGACCCCAAAGAGCTTTACAGTATACTGGCTTAGACCCCAAAGAGCTTTACAGTATACTGGCTTAGACCCCAAAGAGCTTTACAGTATACTGACTTAAACCCCAAAGAGCTTTACAGTATACTGACTTAGACCCCAAAGAGCTTTACAGTATACTGGCTTAGACCCCAAAGAGCTTTACAGTCTAGGGGCTTAGACCCCAAAGAGCTTTACATTATACTGGCTTAGACCCCAAAGAGCTTTACATTATACTGGCTTAGACCCCAAAGAGCTTTACATTATACTGGCTTAGACCCCAAAGAGCTGTACAGTCTACTGGCTTAGACCCCAAAGAGCTTTACAGTATACTGGCTTAGACCCCAAAGAGCTTTACAGTATACTGGCTTAGACCCCAAAGAGCTTTACAGTATTCTGGCTTAGACCCCAAAGAGCTTTACAGTCTACTGGCTTAGACCCCAAAGAGCTTTACAGTATACTGGCTTAGACCCCAAAGAGCTTTACATTATACTGGCTTATACTCCAAAGAGCTTTACAGTAACCAGCCTAGTACCCCAATAGAGCTTTACAGTATACTGACTTAGACCCCAAAGAGCTTTACAGTATACTGGCTTAGACCCCAAAGAGCTTTACATTATACTGGCTTAGACCCCAAAGAGCTTTACAGTATACTGGCTTAGACCCCAAAGAGCTTTACAGTCTACTGGCTTAGACCCCAAAGAGTTTTACAGTATACTGGCTTAGACCCCAAAGAGCTTTACAGTATTCTGGCTTAGACCCCAAAGAGCTTTACAGTCTACTGGCTTAGACCCCAAAGAGCTTTACAGTGTACTGGCTTAGACCCCAAAGAGCTTTACATTATACTGGCTTAGACCCCAAAGAGCTTTACAGTAACCCGCCTAGTACCTCAAAAGAGCTTTACAGTATACTGGCTTAGACCCCAAAGAGCTTTACAGTATTCTGGCTTAGACCCCAAAGAGCTTTACATTATACTGGCTTAGACCCCAAAGAGCTTTACATTATACTGGCTTAGACCCCAAAGAGCTTTACAGTATACTGGCTTAGACCCCAAAGAGCTTTACAGTATTCTGGCTTAGACCCCAAAGAGCTTTACAGTCTACTGGCTTAGACCCCAAAGAGCTTTACAGTATACTGGCTTAGACCCCAAAGAGCTTTACATTATACTGGCTTAGACCCCACAGAGCTTTACAGTAACCAGCCTAGTACCCCAAAAGAGCTTTACAGTATACTGACTTAGACCCCAAAGAGCTTTACAGTATACTGGCTTAGACCCCAAAGAGCTTTACATTATACTGGCTTAGACCCCAAAGAGCTTTACAGTATACTGGCTTAGACCCCAAAGAGCTTTACAGTCCTCTGGCTTAGACCCCAAAGAGTTTTACAGTATACTGGCTTAGACCCCAAAGAGCTTTACAGTATTCTGGCTTAGACCCCAAAGAGCTTTACAGTCTACTGGCTTAGACCCCAAAGAGCTTTACAGTATACTGGCTTAGACCCCAAAGAGCTTTACATTATACTGGCTTAGACCCCAAAGAGCTTTACAGTAACCAGCCTAGTACCCCAAAAGAGCTTTACATTATACTGGCTTAGACCCCAAAGAGCTTTACATTATACTGGCTTAGACCCCAAAGAGGTTTACAGTATACTGGCTTAGACCCCAAAGAGCTTTACAGTATACTGGCTTAGACCCCAAAGAGCTTTAGAGTCTATTGGCTTAGACCCCAAAGAGCTTTACAGTATACTGGCTTAGACCCCAAAGAGCTTTACATTATACTGGCTTAGACCCCAAAGAGCTTTACATTATACTGGCTTAGACCCCAAAGAGCTTTACAATATACTGGCTTAGACCCCAAAGAGCTTTACAGTATACTGGCTTAGACCCCAAAGAGCTTTACATTATACTGGCTTAGACCCCAAAGAGCTTTACAGTATACTGACTTAGACCCCAAAGAGCTTTACAGTATACTGGCTTAGACCCCAAAGAGCTTTACAGTATACTGGCTTAGACCCCAAAGAGCTTTACAGTATACTGGCTTAGACCCCAAAGAGCTTTACAGTATACTGGCTTAGACCCCAAAGAGCTTTACAGTATACTGACTTAAACCCCAAAGAGCTTTACAATATACTGGCTTAGACCCCAAAGAGATTTTCAATATACTGGCTTAGACCCCAAAGAGCTTTACATTATACTGGCTTAGACCCCAAAGAGCTTTACAGTATACTGGCTTAGACCCCAAAGAGCTTTACAGTATACTGACTTAGACCCCAAAGAGCTTTACAGTATACTGGCTTAGACCCCAAAGAGCTTTACAGTCTACTGGCTTAGACCCCAAAGAGCTTTACATTATACTGGCTTAGACCCCAAAGAGCTTTACATTATACTGGCTTAGACCCCAAAGAGCTTTACATTATACTGGCTTAGTCCCCAAAGAGCTGTACAGTCTACTGGCTTAGACCCCAAAGAGCTTTACAGTATACTGGCTTAGACCCCAAAGAGCTTTACAGTATTCTGGCTTAGACCCCAAAGAGCTTTACAGTCTACTGGCTTAGACCCCAAAGAGCTTTACAGTATACTGGCTTAGACCCCAAAGAGCTTTACATTATACTGGCTTAGACTCCAAAGAGCTTTACAGTAACCAGCCTAGTACCCCAATAGAGCTTTACAGTATACTGACTTAGACCACAAAGAGCTTTACAGTATACTGGCTTAGACCCCAAAGAGCTTTACATTATACTGGCTTAGACCCCAAAGAGCTTTACAGTATACTGGCTTAGACCCCAAAGAGCTTTACAGTCTACTGGCTTAGACCCCAAAGAGTTTTACAGTATACTGGCTTAGACCCCAAAGAGCTTTACAGTATTCTGGCTTAGACCCCAAAGAGCTTTACAGTCGACTGGCTTAGACCCCAAAGAGCTTTACAGTATACTGGCTTAGACCCCAAAGAGCTTTACATTATACTGGCTTAGACCCCAAAGAGCTTTACAGTATTCTGGCTTAGACCCCAAAGAGCTTTACAGTCTACTGGCTTAGACCCCAAAGAGCTTTACAGTATACTGGCTTAGACCCCAAAGAGCTTTACATTATACTGGCTTAGACCCCAAAGAGCTTTACAGTAACCAGCCTAGTACCCCAAAAGAGCTTTACAGTATACTGGCTTAGACCCCAAAGAGCTTTACAGTATTCTGGCTTAGACCCCATAGAGCTTTACATTATACTGGCTTAGACCCCAAAGAGCTTTACATTATACTGGCTTAGACCCCAAAGAGCTTTACAGTATACTGGCTTAGACCCCAAAGAGCTTTACAGTATACTGACTTAGACCCCAAAGAGCTTTACAGTATACTGGCTTAGACCCCAAAGAGCTTTACAGTATACTGGCTTAGACCCCAAAGAGCTTTACAGTATACTGGCTTAGACCCCAAAGAGCTTTACATTATACTGGCTTAGACCCCAAATAGCTTTACAGTATACTGGCTTAGACCCCAAAGAGCTTTACATTATACTGGCTTAGACCCCAAAGAGCTTTACAGTATACTGGCTTAGACCCCAAAGAGCTTTACAGTATACTGGCTTAGACCCCAAAGAGCTTTACAGTATACTGGCTTAGACCCCAAAGAGCTTTACAGTATACTGACTTAAACCCCAAAGAGCTTTACAATATACTGGCTTAGACCCCAAAGAGATTTTCAATATACTGGCTTAGACCCCAAAGAGCTTTACAGTATACTGGCTTAGACCCCAAAGAGCTTTACAGTATACTGACTTAGACCCCAAAGAGCTTTACAGTATACTGGCTTAGACCCCAAAGAGCTTTACAGTCTACTGGCTTAGACCCCAAAGAGCTTTACATTATACTGGCTTAGACCCCAAAGAGCTTTACATTATACTGGCTTAGACCCCAAAGAGCTTTACATTATACTGGCTTAGACCCCAAAGAGCTGTACAGTCTACTGGCTTAGACCCCAAAGAGCTTTACAGTATACTGGCTTAGACCCCAAAGAGCTTTACAGTATTCTGGCTTAGACCCCAAAGAGCTTTACAGTCTACTGGCTTAGACCCCAAAGAGCTTTACAGTATACTGGCTTAGACCCCAAAGAGCTTTACATTATACTGGCTTAGACTCCAAAGAGCTTTACAGTAACCAGCCTAGTACCCCAATAGAGCTTTACAGTATACTGACTTAGACCCCAAAGAGCTTTACAGTATACTGGCTTAGACCCCAAAGAGCTTTACATTATACTGGCTTAGACCCCAAAGAGCTTTACAGTATACTGGCTTAGACCCCAAAGAGCTTTACAGTCTACTGGCTTAGACCCCAAAGAGTTTTACAGTATACTGGCTTAGACCCCAAAGAGCTTTACAGTATTCTGGCTTAGACCCCAAAGAGCTTTACAGTCTACTGGCTTAGACCCCAAAGAGCTTTACAGTATACTGGCTTAGACCCCAAAGAGCTTTACATTATACTGGCTTAGACCCCAAAGAGCTTTACAGTAACCCGCCTAGTACCCCAAAAGAGCTTTACAGTATAATGGCTTAGACCCCAAAGAGCTTTACAGTATTCTGGCTTAGACCCCAAAGAGCTTTACATTATACTGGCTTAGACCCCAAAGAGCTTTACATTATACTGGCTTAGACCCCAAAGAGCTTTACATTATACTGGCTTAGACCCCAAAGAGCTTTACAGTATACTGGCTTAGACCCCAAAGAGCTTTACAGTATACTGACTTAGACCCCAAAGAGCTTTACAGTATACTGGCTTAGACCCCAAAGAGCTTTACAGTATACTGGCTTAGACCCCAAAGAGCTTTACAGTATACTGGCTTAGACCCCAAAGAGCTTTACATTATACTGGCTTAGACCCCAAATAGCTTTACAGTATACTGGCTTAGACCCCAAAGAGCTTTACATTATACTGGCTTAGACCCCAAAGAGCTTTACAGTATACTGGCTTAGACCCCAAAGAGCTTTACAGTATACTGGCTTAGACCCCAAAGAGCTTTACAGTATACTGGCTTAGACCCCAAAGAGCTTTACAGTATACTGACTTAAACCCCAAAGAGCTTTACAATATACTGGCTTAGACCCCAAAGAGATTTTCAATATACTGGCTTAGACCCCAAAGAGCTTTACAGTATACTGGCTTAGACCCCAAAGAGCTTTACAGTATACTGACTTAGACCCCAAAGAGCTTTACAGTATACTGGCTTAGACCCCAAAGAGCTTTACAGTCTACTGGCTTAGACCCCAAAGAGCTTTACATTATACTGGCTTAGACCCCAAAGAGCTTTACATTATACTGGCTTAGACCCCAAAGAGCTTTACATTATACTGGCTTAGACCCCAAAGAGCTGTACAGTCTACTGGCTTAGACCCCAAAGAGCTTTACAGTATACTGGCTTAGACCCCAAAGAGCTTTACAGTATTCTGGCTTAGACCCCAAAGAGCTTTACAGTCTACTGGCTTAGACCCCAAAGAGCTTTACAGTATACTGGCTTAGACCCCAAAGAGCTTTACATTATACTGGCTTAGACTCCAAAGAGCTTTACAGTAACCAGCCTAGTACCCCAATAGAGCTTTACAGTATACTGACTTAGACCCCAAAGAGCTTTACAGTATACTGGCTTAGACCCCAAAGAGCTTTACATTATACTGGCTTAGACCCCAAAGAGCTTTACAGTATACTGGCTTAGACCCCAAAGAGCTTTACAGTCTACTGGCTTAGACCCCAAAGAGTTTTACAGTATACTGGCTTAGACCCCAAAGAGCTTTACAGTATTCTGGCTTAGACCCCAAAGAGCTTTACAGTCTACTGGCTTAGACCCCAAAGAGCTTTACAGTATACTGGCTTAGACCCCAAAGAGCTTTACATTATACTGGCTTAGACCCCAAAGAGCTTTACAGTAACCCGCCTAGTACCCCAAAAGAGCTTTACAGTATAATGGCTTAGACCCCAAAGAGCTTTACAGTATTCTGGCTTAGACCCCAAAGAGCTTTACATTATACTGGCTTAGACCCCAAAGAGCTTTACATTATACTGGCTTAGACCCCAAAGAGCTTTACATTATACTGGCTTAGACCCCAAAGAGCTTTACAGTATACTGGCTTAGACCCCAAAGAGCTTTACAGTCTACTGGCTTAGACCCCAAAGAGTTTTACAGTATACTGGCTTAGACCCCAAAGAGCTTTACAGTATTCTGGCTTAGACCCCAAAGAGCTTTACAGTCTACTGGCTTAGACCCCAAAGAGCTTTACAGTATACTGGCTTAGACCCCAAAGAGCTTTACATTATACTGGCTTAGACCCCAAAGAGCTTTACAGTAACCAGCCTAGTACCCCAAAAGAGCTTTACAGTATACTGGCTTAGACCCCAAAGAGCTTTACAGTATTCTGGCTTAGACCCCATAGAGCTTTACATTATACTGGCTTAGACCCCAAAGAGCTTTACATTATACTGGCTTAGACCCCAAAGAGCTTTACAGTATACTGGCTTAGACCCCAAAGAGCTTTACAGTATACTGGCTTAGACCCCAAAGAGCTTTAGAGTCTATTGGCTTAGACCCCAAAGAGCTTTACAGTATACTGGCTTAGACCCCAAAGAGCTTTACAGTATACTGGCTTAGACCCCAAAGAGCTTTACAGTATACTGGCTTAGACCCCAAAGAGCTTTACAGTATACTGGCTTAGACCCCAAAGAGCTTTACAGTATACTGGCTTAGACCCCAAAGAGCTTTACATTATACTGGCTTAGACCCCAAATAGCTTTACAGTATACTGGCTTAGACCCCAAAGAGCTTTACATTATACTGGCTTAGACCCCAAAGAGCTTTACAGTATACTGGCTTAGACCCCAAAGAGCAAGCGAGAGACAATTCCCTACTGCTATTGACTGACATACACTGACACAAAAAAAACATCTACTAATTCCCCTTGACATTGTTTTGTTGCTGGTCATATAACAATATAATAATGCTTCTTCCTAGGTTTGGGGCCACAAATGGGCAGACCTATCAGAGCACGGCTTTGGAGTGTCTCTGCTGAACGACAGTAAATATGGATACTCAGTTCACCAGAACACCATGACGCTCTCTCTGTGAGTCTGACAAATAAGTTTAACAAATTGGATGTGTGTAGCTCAGTTGGAAGAGCATTCTGTCAACGCCAGGATAGTGGGTTCCACATATTACTAACATAGTTAACGTAACAGCATTCTGTCAACGCCAGGATAGTGGGTTCCACATATTACTAACATAGTTAACATAACAGCATTCTGTCAACGCCAGGATAGTGGGTTCCACATATTACTAACGTAGTTAACATAACAGCATTCTGTCAACGCCAGGATAGTGGGTTCCACATATTACTAACATAGTTAACGTAACAGCATTCTGTCAACGCCAGGATAGTGGGTTCCACATATTACTAACATAGTTAACGTAACAGCATTCTGTCAACGCCAGGATAGTGGGTTCCACATATTACTAACATAGTTAACATAACAGCATTCTGTCAACGCCAGGATAGTGGGTTCCACATATTACTAACATAGTTAACATAACATCATTCTGTCAACGCCAGGATAGTGGGTTCCACATATTACTAACATAGTTAACGTAACAGCATTCTGTCAACGCCAGGATAGTGGGTTCCACATATTACTAACATAGTTAACATAACAGCATTCTGTCAACGCCAGGATAGTGGGTTCCACATATTACTAACATAGTTAACATAACAGCATTCTGTCAACGCCAGGATAGTGGGTTCCACATATTACTAACATAGTTAACATAACAGCATTCTGTCAACGCCAGGATAGTGGGTTCCACATATTACTAACATAGTTAACGTAACAGCATTCTGTCAACGCCAGGATAGTGGGTTCCACATATTACTAACATAGTTAACATAACAGCATTCTGTCAACGCCAGGATAGTGGGTTCCACATATTACTAACGTAGTTAACGTAACAGCATTCTGTCAACGCCAGGATAGTGGGTTCCACATATTACTAACATAGTTAACATAACAGCATTCTGTCAACGCCAGGATAGTGGGTTCCACATATTACTAACATAGTTAACGTAACAGCATTCTGTCAACGCCAGGATAGTGGGTTCCACATATTACTAACATAGTTAACATAACAGCATTCTGTCAACGCCAGGATAGTGGGTTCCACATATTACTAACGTAGTTAACGTAACAGCATTCTGTCAACGCCAGGATAGAGGGTTCCACATATTACTAACATAGTTAACGTAACAGCATTCTGTCAACGCCAGGATAGTGGGTTCCACATATTACTAACATAGTTAACATAACAGCATTCTGTCAACGCCAGGATAGTGGGTTCCACATATTACTAACATAGTTAACGTAACAGCATTCTGTCAACGCCAGGATAGTGGGTTCCACATATTACTAACATAGTTAACGTAACAGCATTCTGTCAACGCCAGGATAGTGGGTTCCACATATTACTAACATAGTTAACATAACAGCATTCTGTCAACGCCAGGATAGTGGGTTCCACATATTACTAACAGCATTCTGTCAACGCCAGGATAGTGGGTTCCACATATTACTAACATAGTTAACGTAACAGCATTCTGTCAATGCCAGGATAGTGGGTTCCACATATTACTAACATAGTTAACATAACAGCATTCTGTCAACGCCAGGATAGTGGGTTCCACATATTACTAACATAGTTAACGTAACAGCATTCTGTCAACGCCAGGATAGTGGGTTCCACATATTACTAACATAGTTAACATAACAGCATTCTGTCAACGCCAGGATAGTGGGTTCCACATATTACTAACATAGTTAACATAACAGCATTCTCTCAACACCAGGATAGTGGGTTCCACATATTACTAATATAGTTAACGTAACAGCATTCTGTCAACGCCAGGATAGTGGGTTCCACATATTACTAACAGCACTCTGTCAACGCCAGGATAGTGGGTTCCACATATTACTAACATAGTTAACGTAACAGCATTCTGTCAACGCCAGGATAGTGGGTTCCACATATTACTAACATAGTTAACGTAACAGCATTCTGTCAACGCCAGGATAGTGGGTTCCACATATTACTAACATAGTTAACGTAACAGCATTCTGTCAACGCCAGGATAGTGGGTTCCACATATTACTAACATAGTTAACATAACAGCACTCTGTCAACGCCAGGATAGTGGGTTCCACATATTACTAACATAGTTAACATAACAGCATTCTGTCAACGCCAGGATAGTGGGTTCCACATATTACTAACATAGTTAACGTAACAGCATTCTGTCAACGCCAGGATAGAGGGTTCCACATATTACTAACATAGTTAACATAACAGCACTCTGTCAACGCCAGGATAGTGGGTTCCACATATTACTAACAGCATTCTGTCAACGCCAGGATAGAGGGTTCCACATATTACTAACATAGTTAACATAACAGCATTCTGTCAACGCCAGGATAGTGGGTTCCACATATTACTAACATAGTTAACATAACAGCATTCTGTCAACGCCAGGATAGAGGGTTCCACATATTACTAACGTAGTTAACATAACAGCATTCTGTCAACGCCAGGATAGTGGGTTCCACATATTACTAACATAGTTAACGTAACAGCATTCTGTCAACGCCAGGATAGTGGGTTCCACATATTACTAACATAGTTAACATAACAGCATTCTGTCAACGCCAGGATAGTGGGTTCCACATATTACTAACATAGTTAACATAACAGCACTCTGTCAACGCCAGGATAGTGGGTTCCACATATTACTAACATAGTTAACATAACAGCATTCTGTCAACGCCAGGATAGTGGGTTCCACATATTACTAACATAGTTAACGTAACAGCATTCTGTCAACGCCAGGATAGAGGGTTCCACATATTACTAACATAGTTAACATAACAGCACTCTGTCAACGCCAGGATAGTGGGTTCCACATATTACTAACAGCATTCTGTCAACGCCAGGATAGAGGGTTCCACATATTACTAACATAGTTAACATAACAGCATTCTGTCAACGCCAGGATAGTGGGTTCCACATATTACTAACATAGTTAACATAACAGCATTCTGTCAACGCCAGGATAGAGGGTTCCACATATTACTAACGTAGTTAACATAACAGCATTCTGTCAACGCCAGGATAGTGGGTTCCACATATTACTAACATAGTTAACGTAACAGCATTCTGTCAACGCCAGGATAGTGGGTTCCACATATTACTAACATAGTTAACATAACAGCATTCTGTCAACGCCAGGATAGTGGGTTCCACATATTACTAACATAGTTAACGTAACAGCATTCTGTCAACGCCAGGATAGAGGGTTCCACATATTACTAACATAGTTAACGTAACAGCATTCTGTCAACGCCAGGATAGAGGGTTCCACATATTACTAACATAGTTAACGTAACAGCATTCTGTCAACGCCAGGATAGTGGGTTCCACATATTACTAACATAGTTAACATAACAGCATTCTGTCAACGCCAGGATAGTGGGTTCCACATATTACTAACATAGTTAACGTAACAGCATTCTGTCAACGCCAGGATAGTGGGTTCCACATATTACTAACAGCATTCTGTCAACGCCAGGATAGTGGGTTCCACATATTACTAACATAGTTAACATAACAGCATTCTGTCAACGCCAGGATAGTGGGTTCCACATATTACTAACATAGTTAACATAACAGCATTCTGTCAACGCCAGGATAGTGGGTTCCACATATTACTAACATAGTTAACGTAACAGCATTCTGTCAACGCCAGGATAGTGGGTTCCACATATTACTAACATAGTTAACATAACAGCATTCTGTCAACGCCAGGATAGAGGGTTCCACATATTACTAACATAGTTAACGTAACAGCATTCTGTCAACGCCAGGATAGTGGGTTCCACATATTACTAACATAGTTAACGTAACAGCATTCTGTCAACGCCAGGATAGTGGGTTCCACATATTACTAACATAGTTAACGTAACAGCATTCTGTCAACGCCAGGATAGTGGGTTCCACATATTACTAACATAGTTAACATAACAGCATTCTGTCAACGCCAGGATAGTGGGTTCCACATATTACTAACGTAGTTAACGTAACAGCATTCTGTCAACGCCAGGATAGAGGGTTCCACATATTACTAACATAGTTAACGTAACAGCATTCTGTCAACGCCAGGATAGTGGGTTCCACATATTACTAACATAGTTAACATAACAGCATTCTGTCAACGCCAGGATAGTGGGTTCCACATATTACTAACATAGTTAACGTAACAGCATTCTGTCAACGCCAGGATAGTGGGTTCCACATATTACTAACATAGTTAACGTAACAGCATTCTGTCAATGCCAGGATAGTGGGTTCCACATATTACTAACATAGTTAACATAACAGCATTCTGTCAACGCCAGGATAGTGGGTTCCACATATTACTAACAGCATTCTGTCAACGCCAGGATAGTGGGTTCCACATATTACTAACATAGTTAACGTAACAGCATTCTGTCAATGCCAGGATAGTGGGTTCCACATATTACTAACATAGTTAACATAACAGCATTCTGTCAACGCCAGGATAGTGGGTTCCACATATTACTAACATAGTTAACGTAACAGCATTCTGTCAACGCCAGGATAGTGGGTTCCACATATTACTAACATAGTTAACATAACAGCATTCTGTCAACGCCAGGATAGTGGGTTCCACATATTACTAACATAGTTAACATAACAGCATTCTCTCAACACCAGGATAGTGGGTTCCACATATTACTAATATAGTTAACGTAACAGCATTCTGTCAACGCCAGGATAGTGGGTTCCACATATTACTAACAGCACTCTGTCAACGCCAGGATAGTGGGTTCCACATATTACTAACATAGTTAACGTAACAGCATTCTGTCAACGCCAGGATAGTGGGTTCCACATATTACTAACATAGTTAACGTAACAGCATTCTGTCAACGCCAGGATAGTGGGTTCCACATATTACTAACAGCATTCTGTCAACGCCAGGATAGTGGGTTCCACATATTACTAACATAGTTAACATAACAGCATTCTGTCAACGCCAGGATAGTGGGTTCCACATATTACTAACATAGTTAACGTAACAGCATTCTGTCAACGCCAGGATAGTGGGTTCCACATATTACTAACATAGTTAACGTAACAGCATTCTGTCAACGCCAGGATAGTGGGTTCCACATATTACTAACATAGTTAACATAACAGCATTCTGTCAACGCCAGGATAGTGGGTTCCACATATTACTAACATAGTTAACATAACAGCACTCTGTCAACGCCAGGATAGTGGGTTCCACATATTACTAACATAGTTAACATAACAGCATTCTGTCAACGCCAGGATAGTGGGTTCCACATATTACTAACATAGTTAACGTAACAGCATTCTGTCAACGCCAGGATAGAGGGTTCCACATATTACTAACATAGTTAACATAACAGCACTCTGTCAACGCCAGGATAGTGGGTTCCACATATTACTAACAGCATTCTGTCAACGCCAGGATAGAGGGTTCCACATATTACTAACATAGTTAACATAACAGCATTCTGTCAACGCCAGGATAGTGGGTTCCACATATTACTAACATAGTTAACATAACAGCATTCTGTCAACGCCAGGATAGAGGGTTCCACATATTACTAACGTAGTTAACATAACAGCATTCTGTCAACGCCAGGATAGTGGGTTCCACATATTACTAACATAGTTAACGTAACAGCATTCTGTCAACGCCAGGATAGTGGATTCCACATATTACTAACATAGTTAACATAACAGCATTCTGTCAACGCCAGGATAGTGGGTTCCACATATTACTAACATAGTTAACGTAACAGCATTCTGTCAACGCCAGGATAGAGGGTTCCACATATTACTAACATAGTTAACGTAACAGCATTCTGTCAACGCCAGGATAGAGGGTTCCACATATTACTAACATAGTTAACGTAACAGCATTCTGTCAACGCCAGGATAGTGGGTTCCACATATTACTAACATAGTTAACATAACAGCATTCTGTCAACGCCAGGATAGTGGGTTCCACATATTACTAACATAGTTAACGTAACAGCATACTGTCAACGCCAGGATAGTGGGTTCCACATATTACTAACAGCATTCTGTCAACGCCAGGATAGTGGGTTCCACATATTACTAACATAGTTAACATAACAGCATTCTGTCAACGCCAGGATAGTGGGTTCCACATATTACTAACATAGTTAACATAACAGCATTCTGTCAACGCCAGGATAGTGGGTTCCACATATTACTAACATAGTTAACGTAACAGCATTCTGTCAACGCCAGGATAGTGGGTTCCACATATTACTAACATAGTTAACATAACAGCATTCTGTCAACGCCAGGATAGAGGGTTCCACATATTACTAACATAGTTAACGTAACAGCATTCTGTCAACGCCAGGATAGTGGGTTCCACATATTACTAACATAGTTAACGTAACAGCATTCTGTCAACGCCAGGATAGTGGGTTCCACATATTACTAACATAGTTAACGTAACAGCATTCTGTCAACGCCAGGATAGTGGGTTCCACATATTACTAACGTAGTTAACGTAACAGCATTCTGTCAACGCCAGGATAGTGGGTTCTACATATTACTAACATAGTTAACGTAACAGCATTCTGTCAACGCCAGGATAGTGGGTTCCACATATTACTAACATAGTTAACATAACAGCATTCTTTCTGTCCTTCCTAAGACTGTTCTTGTATTGTTCTTCTTAAAAGACTGCGAGCTCCTAAGGCTCCTGATGCCAACGCTGACATGGGCAGTCATCAGTTCACCTACGCTGTCATGCCACACACAGGTGAGTTACTTTTGAAAAACTTTTTTTTTTTTTTTTTTCAAAATTGTAATGTTTATTTGCCATGTGAAATGAAGACATTGGAAATCTTACTCTGCCAAGCTATCATGAAACAATAAAACCACAATACAAAATCAGAAAACAAGGAAGAAACTAGATGGTCATTTTCCATTGAGAAAAATTGTGTGACTGGCTTCAGCTCTTTTGAAAGTATATTTTTTTACTGTTGGTGGGTTATTTTATGCTAATTTATATAGTTACAGTTGACAACGTTTTAAAGAATTTGAAGTTAGGATAGCCAGAACATGTGAAAGTTGGTTTGGTATCTCTAGCTTGAATGGTTCAAGAGTTACAGTTATTGTTGGTGGGTATTATATGCTAATTTATGTACATTTAAGTCGTTATAATTTATAGTGCGGACCAGAGTTAATGCGAACCAGAGCTAGATAGCTATGCCCAGGACCAGAGCTAGTGCGAACCAGAGCTAGATAGCTATGCCCAGGACCAGAGCTAGTGCGAACCAGAGCTAGATAGCTATGCCCAGGACCAGAGTTGGACCAGAGCAGTAGTAGACAGTCATTGTGGTCAGTAGTTGTGTGGTCAGTAGTTGTGTGGTCAGTAGTTGTGTGGTTGTGGTCAGTAGTTTTGTGGTTGTGGTCAGTAGTTGTGGTCTGTAGTAGTCAGTCGTGGTCAGTAGCTGTGGTCAGTAGTTGTGGTCAGTCGTTGTGTGGTTGTGGTCATTAGTTGTGTGCTTCAGTAGTTGTGTGGTCAGTAATTATGTGGTTGTTGTCACTAGTTGTGGTCAGTAATTATGTGGTTGTGGTCAGTAGTTGTGGTCAGTAGTTTAGTGGTTGTGGTCAGTAGTTGTGGTCAGTAGTACCACTCAGTAGTTGTGGTGTTGTTGTGTTCAATATTCGTGTGGTTGTGGTCAGTAGTTGTGTTCAGTCGTTATGGTCAGGAGTTATGTCTATAGTTATGTTGTTGTCAGTAGTTGTGGTCAGTGGTTTTTTGGTTGTGGTCAGTAATTGTGGTCAGTCGTTGTGTGGTTGTGGTCAGTAGTTGTGGTCAGTAGTTGTATTGTTGTGGTCAGTAGGTGTGGTCAGTAGTTGTATTGTTGTGGTCTGTATTTGTGGTCATTAGTTGTGTGGTTCAGTAGATGTGGTCATTAGTTGTGTTGTTGGGGTAAGTAGTTGTAGTTAGGAGTTGTGGTCAGTAGTTGTGTGGTTGTGGTCAGTATTTGTGGTCAGTAGGTGTGGTAAGAAGTTATGGCCTGTAGTTGTGTTGTTGTCAGTAATTGTGTGGTCAGTAATTGTGTGGTTGTGGTAGGTAGATTTGTGGTTGTGGTCAGTAGTTGTGGTCAGTGATTCTGGTCAGTAGGTATTGTCAGTAGTTGTGTGGTTCAGTAGTTGTGTGTGTTGTGGTCATTAGTTGTGGTTAGTAACTGTGGTCAGTAGTTGTGGTCAGTAGCTGTGGTTAGTAGCTGTGGTCAGTAGTTGTGGTTAGTAGCTGTGGTCAGTAGTTGTGGTCAGTAGTTGTGGTCTGTATTTGTTTTGTGGTTGTTGTCAGTAGTTGTGATCAGTAGTGTGGTTGTGGTCAGTAGCTGTATTGGTAATTTGGTATTTTATTAGGATCCCCATTAGCTGTTGCAAAAGCAGCAGCTACTCTTCCTGGGGTCCACACAGAACATGAAACATGACATAATACAGAACATTAATAGACAAGAACAGCTCAAGGACAGAACTACATAAAACATTTTTTAAAGGCATACGTAGCCTACATATCAATACATACACACAAACTATCTAGGTCAAATAGGGGAGAGGCGTTGTGCCGTGAGGTGTTGCTTTATCTGTTTTTTGAAACCAGGTTTGCTGTTTATTTGAGCAATATGAGATGGAACAGAGTTCCATGCAATAATGGCTCTATATAATACTGTACGCTTTCTTGAATTTGTTCTGGATTTGGGGACTGTGAAAAGACCCCTGGTGGCAGGTCTGGTGGGGTAAGTGTGTGTGTCAGTGCTGTGTGTAAGTTGACGACGCAAACAATTTGGGATTTTCAACACATTAATGTTTCTTATAAAAAGAAGAGGTGATGCAGTCAGTCTCTCCTCAACTCTTAGCCAAGAGAGACTGGCATGCATAGTATTTATATCAGCCCTCTGATTACAATGAAGAGCAAGACGTGTTGCTCTGTTCTGGGCCAGCTGCAGCTTAACTAGGTCTTTCCTTGCAGCACTCGACCACACGACTGGACAATAATCAAGATTAGACAAAACTAGAGCCTGCAGAACTTGCTTTTTGGAGTGTGGGGTCAAAAAAGCAGAGCATCTCTTTATTATGGACAGACCTCTCCCCATGTTTACAACCATTGAATCTATATGTTTTGACCATGATAGTTTACAATCTAAGATAACGCCAAGTAATTTAGTCTCCTCATCTTGTTCAACAACCACACCATTCATTACCAGATTCAGCTGAGGTCTAGAACTTAGGGAATGATCTGTACCAAATAAAATGCTCTTAGTTTTAGAGATGTTCAGGACCAGTTTATTACTGGCCACCCATTCCAAAACAGAATGCAACTCTTTGTTAAGGGTTTCGGTGACTTCATTAGCTGTGGTTGCTGATGCGTATATGGTTGAATCATCAGCATACATGGACACACATGCTTTGTTTAATGCCAGTGGCAGGTCATTGGTAAAAATAGAAAAGAGTAGAGGGCCTAGAGAGCTGCCCTGCGGTACACCACACTTTACATGTTTGACATTAGAGAAGCTTCCATTAAAGAAAACCCTTTGAGTTCTATTAGATAGATAGCTCTGAATCCATGATATAGCAGAGGTTGAAAAGCCATAACACATACGTTTTCTCAACAACAGGTTATGGTCAATAATATCAAAGGCTGCACTGAAATCTAACAGTACAGCTCCCACAATCTTCTTATTATAAATATATGTCAATCAATCATCAGTCATTTGTGTCAGTGCAGTACATGTTGAGTGCCCTTCCCTATAAGCATGTTGAAAGTCTGTAGTTAATTTGTTTACAGAGAAATAGCATTGTATTTGGTCAAACACAATTAATTCCAACAGTTTGCTAAGAGCTGGCAGCAAGCTTATAGGTCTGCTGTTAGAACCAGTAAAGGCTGCTTTACCACTCTTGGGTAGTGGAATGACTTTGGCTTCCCTCCAGGCCTGAGGACAAAGACTTTCCTCTAGACTCAGATTAAAGATATGACAGATAGGAGTGGCTATAGAGTCAGCTACCATCCTCAGTAGCTTTCCATCTAAGTTGTCAATGCCAGGAGGTTTGTCATTATTGATCGATAACAATAATTTTTCCACCTCTCCCACACTAACTTTACAAAATTCAAACTTGCAATGCTTTTCTTTCATTATTTGTTTTTTAATGCATGAGTACAATGGCTCACTGTTCGTTGTGGGCATTTCTTGCCTAAGTTTGCCCACTTTGCCAATGAAGTAATCATTAAAATAATTGCCAACATCAAATGGTTTTGTGATGAATAAGCCATCTGATTCGATGAAAGATGGAGTTGAATTTGTCTTTCTACCTATAATTTCATTTCTTCCATCAATCCTTATATCATTGATCTTGGCTTCATAATACTGTTTCTTCTTCTTTTTGTTGAGTTTAGTCACATCATTTCTCAGTTTGCAGTAAGTCAGCCAGTCAGATGTGCAGCCAGACTTATTAGCCACTCCTTTTGCCCCGTCTCTTTCAACCAGACAGTTTTTCAATTCCTCATCAATCCACGGAGCCTTAACAGTTCTAACAGTCAGTTTCTTAACAGGTGCATGTTTATCAATAATTGGAAGAAGCAATTTACTAAATTCATCAAGTGCAGCATCTGGATGCTCCTTATTAATCACATCAGACCAACAAATATTTTTTACATCATTCACATAAGAGTCACAGCTAAATCTTTTGTATGATCTCTTATATACTATTTTAGGCCCAGCTGTGGAACTTTGTCTTTCCTGGATATAGCCACTATATTGTGATCACTGCATCCAATGGGTACGGATACAGCTTCAGAACAAAGTTCTACAGTATTAGTAAAAATGTGATCAATACATGTGGATGATCTTGTTCCTGTATTGTTTGTAAACACCCTGGTAGGTTGATTAATAACCTGAACCAGATTACAGGCACTGGTTACACGAGAAGCTTCCTCTTGAGCGGACAGCTTGATGAAAACCAGTATTCAATATTCAGGTCCCCAAGAAAGTAGACCTCTCTGTTTACATCAGATACAATATCAAGCATTTCACACATATTATTTAAATACTGACTGTTAGCACTTGGTGGCCTATAGCAACACCCCAAAAGAAAAGGCTTTAGATCTGTCAGGTGAACCTGCAACCACACTTTACATAAGATCTTCTCTAACCATTACAGGGATATGGCTCTGAATATATACAGCAACACCTTCCCCATAAGCATTTCTGTCTCTTCTATAGATGTAACTGTGGTCAGTAGTTGTGTGGTTGATCTTTCAGTGGATTTGGACAGCCAGTTGAAGCAAAAAGTAAAGTCATTTATTGCGTTTTCGGTTGCAATTGATGAAAGCACGGACATTACAGATGTTGCACAACTGGCCATTTTTTCATCCGCGGAGTTGATGACACATTGACCGTCACCGAGGAGTTCGTGGAGTTGGTGCCGATGACAGATACAACGACAGCAGCTGATATTTATACCGCACTCGTCGGCGCGCTGGACAGGGTCGGAGTTGACTGGTCCCGCGCTGTCAGCCTGGCTACAGATGGTGCGCCCTCAATGATCGGGAAAAAAGCAGACGTTGTGACAAAGTTCAGAGAGAAAGTGCAATCTGCAAATGGAGGATGTGATTTTTTGACTTTTCACTGTATTTTGCACCAGGAGGCTTTGTGTTGCAAGTCATTAAAGATGGATAACGTCATGAAGGTGGTCATCCAAACTGTTAATTTCATCCGATCCAGAAGCCTGAATCACCGTCAGTTTGACAGCCTTCTCAGAGAGAAAGACCACATCTATGGCCTGCCATACCACACTGAGGTAAGATGGTTAAGCCGAGGTGCTGTGCTGAGGCGTTTCTTTGATTTACGAGAAGAAATTGAACAGTTCATGGAAGAAAAGGGCAAACCAGTGTTAGAATTTCATTCCGCAGAATGGATGCCGGACCTTGCATTTATGGTGGATGTTACAGAGCACCTGAATAACTTGAACAAACAGCTGCAAGGGTGCAACAAAGTTGCCACGCAGTATTATGACAGCATACGTTCTTTCAAGTTGAAGCTGTCATTGTGGGAGACGCAACTCGCCGGTGGTGATGCAGCTCACTTCCCCTGTCTGAAAAATGTGTGCGCGACCCAACATGTGGCAGACATGAAGCGGTTCAAAGATAAAATAACTGGACTGTTACGGGAGTTTGAGCAACGCTTTCAGATTTATGTTTATATGTTTTTATGTTGATGTGCTATTGTTTTTAATTGATTTTATTTTATTTGTATATTTAACCTATTCTTGACTCTGTGGTTCTTGCACTTGTTTGGGGAACAGGATTTCATTATTTGTATCTACATTTCTGCCTGAGAAATGACACCCTGATATAGTTCTGTGATCTGTGATATACTTCTGTGAATCACTGAGGCATTGTGTGTTTGTGTGTTCTTTGTCCTCAAAACCTTCAAATAACTTGAGGTGTTTTATGATTAATAGTGATGTTGTGCTTTTGGACACTGTCCTCAGGCTCCAGCTTTATGTTTATATGTTTTTATGTTGATGTGCTATTGTTTTTAATTGATTTTATTTGTATATTTAACCTATTCTTGACTCTGTGGTTCTTGCACTTGTTTGGGGAACAGGATTTCATTATTTGTATCTACATTTCTGCCTGAGAAATGACACCCTGATATAGTTCTGTGATCTGTGATATACTTCTGTGAATCACTGAGGCATTGTGTGTTTGTGTGTTCTTTGTCCTCAAAACCTTCAAATAACTTGAGGTGTTTTATGATTAATAGTGATGTTGTGCTTTTGGACACTGTCCTCAGGCTCCAGCTTTATGTTTATATGTTTTTATGTTGATGTGCTATTGTTTTTAATTGATTTTATTTGTATATTTAACCTATTCTTGACTCTGTGGTTCTTGCACTTGTTTGGGGAACAGGATTTCATTATTTGTATCTACATTTCTGCCTGAGAAATGACACCCTGATATAGTTCTGTGATCTGTGAAACAGTTCTGCATTGTGTGTTTGTGTGTTCTTTTTCTTTTGAATTTTCAAATAAACTTGACGTGTTTTATGATTAATAGTGATGTTGTGCTTGTACTATTTTGGACACACTGTCCTCAGGCTCCAGCTTTATGTTGTATGTTGATCGTATTAAAACAAAGAAAACAATCTGAAGTTGTTGTTTTTAAGTTATATATACCATGATTTTTCCGGTCCGGCCCACTTGGGAATAGATTTTCCTCCATGTGGCCCCTGAGCTAAAATGAGTTTGACACCCCTGTTTTACAGGGTCAGCCATAGTAGTATGATAGGTGCATTGTAATGTGTTGTTTTACAGGGTCAGCCATAGTAGTATGATAGGTGCAGTGTAATGTGTTGTTTTACAGGGTCAGCCATAGTAGTATGATAGGTGCAGTGTAATGTGTTGTTTTACAGGGTCAGCCATAGTAGTATGATAGGTGCAGTGTAATGTGTTGTTTTACAGGATCAGCCATAGTAGTATGATAGGTCCAGTGTAATGTGTTGTTCTACAGGGTCAGCCATAGTAGTATGATAGGTCCAGTGTAATGTGTTGTTTTACAGGGTCAGCCATAGTAGTATGATAGGTCCAGTGTAATGTGTTGTTTTACAGGGTCAGCCATAGTAGTATGATAGGTCCAGTGTAATGTGTTGTTTTACAGGGTCAGCCATAGTAGTATGATAGGTCCAGTGTAATGTGTTGTTCTACAGGGTCAGCCATAGTAGTATGATAGGTGCAGTGTAATGTGTTGTTTTACAGGGTCAGCCATAGTAGTATGATAGGTCCAGTGTAATGTGTTGTTTTACAGGGTCAGCCATAGTAGTATGATAGGTCCAGTGTAATGTGTTGTTCTACAGGGTCAGCCATAGTAGTATGATAGGTCCAGTGTAATGTGTTGTTCTACAGGGTCAGCCATAGTAGTATGATAGGTCCAGTGTAATGTGTTGTTCTACAGGGTCAGCCATAGTAGTATGATAGGTGCAGTGTGTTGTTTTACAGGGTCAGCCATAGTAGTATGATAGGTGCAGTGTAATGTGTTGTTTTACAGGGTCAGCCATAGTAGTATGATAGGTCCAGTGTAATGTGTTGTTTTACAGGGTCAGCCATAGTAGTATGATAGGTCCAGTGTAATGTGTTGTTCTACAGGGTCAGCCATAGTAGTATGATAGGTCCAGTGTAATGTGTTGTTCTACAGGGTCAGCCATAGTAGTATGATAGGTCCAGTGTAATGTGTTGTTCTACAGGGTCAGCCATAGTAGTATGATAGGTCCAGTGTAATGTGTTGTTTTACAGGGTCAGCCATAGTAGTATGATAGGTCCAGTGTAATGTGTTGTTTTACAGGGTCAGCCATAGTAGTATGATAGGTGCAGTGTAATGTGTTGTTTTACAGGGTCAGCCATAGTAGTATGATAGGTCCAGTGTAATGTGTTGTTTTACAGGGTCAGCCATAGTAGTATGATAGGTGCAGTGTAATGTGTTGTTTTACAGGGTCAGCCATAGTAGTATGATAGGTCCAGTGTAATGTGTTGTTTTACAGGGTCAGCCATAGTAGTATGATAGGTGCAGTGTAATGTGTTGTTCTACAGGGTCAGCCATAGTAGTATGATAGGTCCAGTGTAATGTGTTGTACAGCACTCCTGGAGCAAATTAGGATTAAGTGCCTTGCTCAAGGGCACAGACAGATTTTTCACCTTGTGGGCTCGGGTATTCAAACCAGCAACCTTTCAGTTACTGGCCCAACGCGCTAACCGCTAGGCTTCCTGCTGCCCTTCAGGAACCTTCCAGGAAGCGTCAGTCATCCAGTATGCCTACAACCTCAACTACCCTCTGAGGCTAATCGACCATTCCCCCGGCTCTGCAGTCTGGAGCGCCTTCTCTGTCAGCGCTGCAGCCGTCATCCTGGAGACCATCAAACAGGTGGGGACCCTGCCAGGAAATAACCCTTACTTGATTTCCACATGTGTCAAAGCAGGTTGGGTGAGCTGGGAAGGGCTCAGTGAGTTTAGACAAAGGGCCATTTCCTGGGAGGGTACCAAGTAGTGTGGATACTGAATAGCTGACTGAATATAATATAATATGCCATTTAGCAGACGCTGAAGATGACAAATTGGCCTGCTTTACTGTAATACGTTCTGTTCAGCAACTTTGAGATTTTTATTGCATGTTTCATTGCTGATTGTATTTCCTGACAGTTTCTATCATGCGATTTCCAACGTATTTAATGGTCCTATTCTCTCCTTCCAGGCGGAGGACAGGAAGGATGCTCTGGTGGTGCGTCTCTATGAGGCACATGGTAGCAGTGTCACAGCGTCCCTCTCTACACGCCTCCCCGTCACAGAGGCTTGGCAGTGAGTTCTAACTTCACTTAGGGTTCTGAAGGGGTCAGACAGTTGTACTGAGCTCTCTGCATCACATGGCAGCAGTGTCAGTGTGTCTCTCTACCCCGTCCCCCCCCGTCCCCGTCCCCGTCCCCGTCCCATACCGTCAGTGAGGCGTCTTCATTGTAATTTAGGCCTAGATTCTATATCTGTAGTGCTATATCACAGATTGTAATTTAGGCCTAGATTCTATATCTGTAGTGCTATATCACAGATTGTAATTTAGGCCTAGATTCTATATCTGTAGTGCTATATCACAGATTGTAATTTAGGCCTAGATTCTATATCTGTAGTGCTATATCACATATTGTAATTTAGGCCTAGATTATATCTGTAGTGCTATATCACAGATTGTAATTTAGGCCTAGATTCTATCTGTAGTGCTATATCACAGATTGTAATTTAGGCCTAGATTCTATCTGTAGTGCTATATCACAGATTGTAATTTAGGCCTAGAATCTATATCTGTAGTGCTATATCACAGATTGTAATTTAGGCCTAGATTCTATATCTGTAGTGCTATATCACAGATTGTAATTTAGGCCTAGATTCTATATCTGTAGTGCTATATCACAGATTGTAATTTAGGCCTAGATTCTATATCTGTAGTGCTATATCACAGATTGTAATTTAGGCCTAGATTCTATATCTGTAGTGCTATATCACAGATTGTAATTTAGGCCTAGATTCTATATCTGTAGTGCTATATCACAGATTGTAATTTAGGCCTAGATTCTATATCTGTAGTGCTATGTCACAGATTGTAATTTAGGCCTAGATTCTATATCTGTAGTGCTATGTCACAGATTGTAATTTAGGCCTAGATTCTATATCTGTAGTGCTATATCACAGATTGTAATTTAGGCTTAGATTCTATATCTGTAGTGCTATATCACAGATTGTAATTTAGGCCTAGATTCTATATCTGTAGTGCTATATCACAGATTGTAATTTAGGCCTAGATTCTATCTGTAGTGCTATATCACAGATTGTAATTTAGGCCTAGATTCTATATCTGTAGTGCTATATCACAGATTGTAATTTAGGCCTAGATTCTATATCTGTAGTGCTATATCACAGATTGTAATTTAGGCCTAGATTCTATATCTGTAGTGCTATATCACAGATTGTAATTTAGGCCTAGATTCTATATCTGTAGTGCTATATCACAGATTGTAATTTAGGCCTAGATTCTATATCTGTAGTGCTATATCACAGATTGTAATTTAGGCCTAGATTCTATATCTGTAGTGCTATATCACAGATTGTAATTTAGGCCTAGATTCTATATCTGTAGTGCTATGTCACAGATTGTAATTTAGGCCTAGATTCTATATCTGTAGTGCTATGTCACAGATTGTAATTTAGGCCTAGATTCTATATCTGTAGTGCTATATCACAGATTGTAATTTAGGCCTAGATTCTATATCTGTAGTGCTATATCACAGATTGTAATTTAGGCCTAGATTCTATATCTGTAGTGCTATATCACAGATTGTAATTTAGGCCTAGATTCTATATCTGTAGTGCTATATCACAGATTGTAATTTAGGCCTAGATTCTATATCTGTAGTGCTATATCACAGATTGTAATTTAGGCCTAGATTCTATATCTGTAGTGCTATATCACAGATTGTAATTTAGGCCTAGATTCTATATCTGTAGTGCTATATCACAGATTGTAATTTAGGCCTAGATTCTATATCTGTAGTGCTATATCACAGATTGTAATTTAGGCCTAGATTCTATATCTGTAGTGCTATATCACAGATTGTAATTTAGGCCTAGATTCTATATCTGTAGTGCTATATCACAGATTGTAATTTAGGCCTAGATTCTATATCTGTAGTGCTATATCACAGATTGTAATTTAGGCCTAGATTCTATATCTGTAGTGCTATATCACAGATTGTAATTTAGGCCTAGATTCTATATCTGTAGTGCTATATCACAGATTGTAATTTAGGCCTAGATTCTATATCTGTAGTGCTATATCACAGATTGTAATTTAGGCCTAGATTCTATATCTGTAGTGCTATATCACAGATTGTAATTTAGGCCTAGATTCTATCTGTAGTGCTATATCACAGATTGTAATTTAGGCCTAGATTCTATATCTGTAGTGCTATGTCACAGATTGTAATTTAGGCCTAGAATCTATATCTGTAGTGCTATATCACAGATTGTAATTTAGGCCTAGATTCTATATCTGTAGTGCTATATCACAGATTGTAATTTAGGCCTAGATTCTATATCTGTAGTGCTATATCACAGATTGTAATTTAGGCCTAGATTCTATATCTGTAGTGCTATATCACAGATTGTAATTTAGGCCTAGAATCTATATCTGTAGTGCTATATCACAGATGATATCTGTATCACAGATTGTAATTTGAAGTAGCGGTCTTTACACCCTGTTGCGGTTTTCAACCACTGAACCCTCTTCTCATTCGTCCTCTCCTCAGCTGTGATCTACTGGAGCGAGTGGATCCCTCTCGCCCTGCACCAATCACAGCCTCCGGAATCTCTATCAACTTCAGTCCCTTCCAGATTGTGTCCCTTCTACTTTACCTAAAGTAAAATAGTTTTTTGTTCTGGTCCAAAGTAGTGCAGTAAATAGGGTATAGGGTGCATTTAGTATGCACACTTTGTCCCTGTGTGTCTTTAGTGGGACCAGGATGTTGTCATCATTACAGTCTCTCGTAACTGCATTTGGACCCGCTTTAAATGACGTTGCGCTTCATAAAGCCTTCATAAGCACTGCATAAATGTGTTACAAAGCATCTATAACTGTATGTCATGCTTTATAAAGGGTTTATAAATGTGGCATAACTGACAATCACCCAATGTCAAATGTAACGTCACCCACCGTCGAATATGATATAAATGTGCTTTATAAAGGGTGACATGTTGTGGTGAAGTGGTCATATGTTGGTCATATTACACCTCATCTCGTTCCCATACAGGGTGACATGTTGGTCATATTACACCTCATCTCGTTCCCATATAGGGTGACATGTTGGTCATATTACACCTCATCTCGTTCCCATATAGGGTGACATGTTGGTCATATTACACCTCATCTCGTTCCCATATAGGGTGACATGTTGGTCATATTACACCTCATCTCGTTCCCATATAGGGTGACATGTTGGTCATATTACACCTCATCTCGTTCCCATATAGGGTGACATGTTGGTCATATTACACCTCATCTCGTTCCCATATAGGGTGACATGTTGGTCATATTACACCTCATCTCGTTCCCATATAGGGTGACATGTTGTGGTGAAGTGGTCATGCACTCCTATAGAACTCTATGGCCACTCCCACTAAGGCCATCTCTGATTGGTTGATCTCCCAGGGTTATATGTGCTGTGTGTGCAATAGCCTGGGGACGACGTTACACCAAGAAACACTCACCTTGATGAAAGCCCCCAACCTAAAGAAATTGAAAGTGTCTTTCTTCTGGATCCAAGTTATATGTTCCTCAGTACACAAACGAGCCATACCGAGCGGTGCTGGGCCCAGTCAGGTCTTTAACACAACAATATAACGAGCCATACCGAGCGGTGCTGGGCCCAGTCAGGTCTTTAACACAACAATATAACGAGCCATACCGAGCGGTGCTGGGCCCAGTCAGGTCTTTAACACAACAATATAACGAGCCATACCGAGCGGTGCTGGGCCCAGTCAGGTCTTTAACACAACAATATAACGAGCCATACCGAGCGGTGCTGGGCCCAGTCAGGTCTTTAACACAACAATATAACGAGCCATACCGAGCGGTGCTGGGCCCAGTCAGGTCTTTAACACAACAATATAACGAGCCATACCGAGCGGTGCTGGGCCCAGTCAGGTCTTTAACACAACAATATAACGAGCCATACCGAGCGGTGCTGGGCCCAGTCAGGTCTTTAACACAACAATATAACGAGCCATACCGAGCGGTGCTGGGCCCAGTCAGGTCTTTAACACAACAATATAACGAGCCATACCGAGCGGTGCTGGGCCCAGTCAGGTCTTTAACACAACAATATAACGAGCCATACCGAGCGGTGCTGGGCCCAGTCAGGTCTTTAACACAACAATATAACGAGCCATACCGAGCGGTGCTGGGCCCAGTCAGGTCTTTAACACAACAATATAACGAGCCATACCGAGCGGTGCTGGGCCCAGTCAGGTCTTTAACACAACAATATAACGAGCCATACCGAGCGGTGCTGGGCCCAGTCAGGTCTTTAACACAACAATATAACGAGCCATACCGAGCGGTGCTGGGCCCAGTCAGGTCTTTAACACAACAATATAACGAGCCATACCGAGCGGTGCTGGGCCCAGTCAGGTCGTTAACACAACAATATAACGAGCCATACCGAGCGGTGCTGGGCCCAGTCAGGTCTTTAACACAACAATATAACGAGCCATACCGAGCGGTGCTGGGCCCAGTCAGGTCTTTAACACAACAATATAACGAGCCATACCGAGCGGTGCTGGGCCCAGTCAGGTCTTTAACACAACAATATAACGAGCCATACCGAGCGGTGCTGGGCCCAGTCAGGTCTTTAACACAACAATATAACGAGCCATACCGAGCGGTGCTGGGCCCAGTCACGTCTTTAACACAACAATATAACGAGCCATACCGAGCGGTGCTGGGCCCAGTCAGGTCTTTAACACAACAATATAACGAGCCATACCGAGCGGTGCTGGGCCCAGTCAGGTCTTTAACACAACAATATAACGAGCCATACCGAGCGGTGCTGGGCCCAGTCAGGTCTTTAACACAACAATATAACGAGCCATACCGAGCGGTGCTGGGCCCAGTCAGGTCTTTAACACAACAATATAACGAGCCATACCGAGCGGTGCTGGGCCCAGTCAGGTCTTTAACACAACAATATAACGAGCCATACCGAGCGGTGCTGGGCCCAGTCAGGTCTTTAACACAACAATATAACGAGCCATACCGAGCGGTGCTGGGCCCAGTCAGGTCTTTAACACAACAATATAACGAGCCATACCGAGCGGTGCTGGGCCCAGTCAGGTCTTTAACACAACAATATAACGAGCCATACCGAGCGGTGCTGGGCCCAGTCAGGTCTTTAACACAACAATATAACGAGCCATACCGAGCGGTGCTGGGCCCAGTCAGGTCTTTAACACAACAATATAACGAGCCATACCGAGCGGTGCTGGGCCCAGTCACGTCTTTAACACAACAATATAACGAGCCATACCGAGCGGTGCTGGGCCCAGTCAGGTCTTTAACACAACAATATAACGAGCCATACCGAGCGGTGCTGGGCCCAGTCAGGTCTTTAACACAACAATATAACGAGCCATACCGAGCGGTGCTGGGCCCAGTCAGGTCTTTAACACAACAATATAACGAGCCATACCGAGCGGTGCTGGGCCCAGTCAGGTCTTTAACACAACAATATAACGAGCCATACCGAGCGGTGCTGGGCCCAGTCAGGTCTTTAACACAACAATATAACGAGCCATACCGAGCGGTGCTGGGCCCAGTCAGGTCTTGGAGCTGGAGGACAAATGGTTCTTGCCTCTCTGCCTGCTGGAGGTACTGCATGTTGGTTCCAACCTTAAAGTCACAACTAAGAAGGTTAGCAGGTCTGTGAGGAAATGCCTTGGTCACATCTGGATAAAGGCATTTCTGTGCTTCACCAGAAACTCCATTCAATTCGTATTATATTCGTCTTTCATTTACAAATCTCATGACGTGACTGTGAGACGTGGCTGTATCTAGGGGGATTTGAATTTAGCTGAGTCGGCTAGCTAGCAATTGCTGTGAAATCACAGGAAGTATTTGAAATAACGATTGAGGTAGCTACAGTATGTAATCTAACAACACTTAACTACAAACTAATTTAAATTACAATAAAGGTTGACTTGTCTTTCGCTGTCCAGTGGCAGCACAAGTGGACATTTTGATTTGCGAGCCTGACCACATGATCAGTGGCTTCTCAGCAACACTAAAAAAGTACTTCCGGGTCACGGAATTTCAAAATAAAAGTCCCCCACGTAATAATGGAAAAGTGTCAATATCCATTCATGATATGAAAAATAAGTCTAAACATTAACAAAGATTCATATTTCGGTGACATTTGCATTAAATTGGGGGTTTAAAACATGTTACAAGTTCAAGTAAATGCAAATCACTGAATATGGAATACATATCCGTTGAAAGAACAGAAGTAGGCAGAAAATTACAACCGATTTTAAAAAGGCCCTAGCGCTTTAGTGTCATCCTGTAGCACAGCATTCTGGGGGAGTTGAGGTCAGGTCCAATGTTGACTATGCACTAAAGACAGAGGTTGGGCCATCATAGAAATGTTTTAGCAGACGCTTTTCTCCAAAGCGACTTAGTCATGCATGAATACATTTTTACGCATGGGGTGGTCCGGGAATCGAACCCCAATATCCTGGCGTTGCAATGCTGCACCAAGATGCATGACAGGGTTATAAATGCTTTGTGAAGCCTCAATTTAATATGATTTATAAGGTCTTTATTAAGCGGTGCTTATGCCACCCTTTATAAAGCACAGGGTTATGTCATATTTGACATTGGTGATTGTCAGTTATGCCACATTTATGAACCCTTTATAAAGCATGACATACGGTAACATGATTTGTAACATATTTATGTAGTGTTTATAAAGGCTTTATAAGCTGCATGTCATTTAAAGCGGGACCCCCTTGCATTTTTGTTTTTCTTATTTCAAATTGAGCTTTTGGATGCTGTTGAAATAAGTAAATAAAGCATTTATATCACTTTAAAACCTTGGCTCTCAATATTCCTTTGCATCACACAGCACTCAAAGCAAGCAGACCAAAATGATATCAAACGTTGTTTATTACATGGTACAAAGGGGATTTCTCTTGCATGGATCATATATCATAGACAGTTTGTTTGAAAAAGTATCTTATACAGTATTAAAAATGGCCCCCGTTCTGTAGTAGTTCTGCGCCTCCAGCTTTCTGGGTTGAAAGCTAAAAAAAATAGTAATTTCTGTTTCCTGCATGAAAATGGACAATATTCTTCTACTGTCTGGCACTGTTTCTGGTCCCTCTCCCACTCGGCGTCTGTGGGGCTTGAACACGGAGGATTCATAATCATTATAAATCACATGATGCAGGCAAACTTAAGGACAAACTTTCAAAAAGTTTTGCATTACGTGCAGCGTCTCACCTGCAGCACTGGTCTCTGTCCTGGTGGTCTTCCTGCGTGGTCCAGCAGCAGCTGTTCTCTTCTTCTGCTGAGGCGTGTTTACATTCACTTCCTGGGCAGACTTCCTCCTTCCTGCCCGCCTCTGAGGGACTTCCTTTTCTTTCGTCACCTTTTTCTGCACCGTTTCCTTTTTGACGGTTTCTTTTTTGCCGTCTTTTGGCTTCACTGCGCTCTCATCGCGGGCCTTCTTTACCTGATGAGGGACGAGATGGGAGGACAGTCACACTACCCGGGAAACAAGGAACTTTATACCCCCAACTCACCTTTTTCTTTCCTGTATAATCATGGTCATCCTCTTTCTTCACGGTCATCTTTGCTTTGGGAGATTTGGAATCTAGAGGATGAGATCAAGCCAGTGGATTACTGATGCATTCTATACACTCAGTCAGTTTCTTAGGAAAGGCATGGCCATGTTAACCACTAAACAGAGTAAGAGGCTGTTGCATTGTGGAAGGGTTCTCTTCTGTTTTAGGCTCTGCTAGTGCCTCACCTTTAGGAGCCATGGGACCTGGGTCTCCCTGAAACCAGACAAAACATTGACATTACATGAGCTGTCTAAATGCCTGAGGTGTGTGTGTGTGTGTGTGTGTGTGGCTCGGTGCTCACCTTGAACCACACAGTCCTGCCGTTGTGATCTCGTATAGATCTCATCCCGTCCACATAGTAACACTGGAGCCACGACTTAAAGGCAGAGTAGTCCTTATTCTCTGGGTCATAACCTTTACCACCTAATAACACAATACAGCCTTATTCTCTGGGTCATAACCTTTACCACCTAATAACACAATACAGCCTTATTCTCTGGGTCATAACCTTTACCACCTAATAACACAATACAGCCTTATTCTCTGGGTCATAACCTTTACCGCCTAATAACACAATACAGCCTTATTCTCTGGGTCATAACCTTTACCGCCTAATAACACAATACAGCCTTATTCTCTGGGTCATAACCTTTACCACCTAATAACACAATACAGCCTTATTCTCTGGGTCATAACCTTTACCACCTAATAACACAATACAGCCTTATTCTCTGGGTCATAACCTTTACCACCTAATAACACAATACAGCCTTATTCTCTGGTTCATAACAGAAACAGTCATCCAGGGAAGGAATCATAGTGATAGAACAGTAGGCTAAATGGAAGAGGTATATTCCAGAGGCGGCCTTACGCACATCCTTTAAAACATAGGTGCTGAGCTAATAAAGAATCCAAGTAATGAAGAAGGTCCTCACACTGTTAAACTACCAATTCACCACTTTATTGGCAACGTTTCCTTCCGAAACGGATCTTTGTCAGGTCAAACAAACACACTGAGTGCTCACATTCCTACTTGGTCCTTTTGTAAATATATATCTAATTGTCTGTAGCTACTACATGTGCCCATCTCATTGATATCAAATTATTAGAGATACACATTGTTTACGGACCCACCATGTGTCATGTCCGTAATGGCCCTGTGAGGTGAAATGTGTATATTTTGGGATGTGAGCACTCGGTTTGTTTGACCTAACGAAGATCCGTTTGGGAGCGAAACGTTGTCAATAAAGTGGTGAAGTGGGAGCTTTGACAGAGTGAGGACCTTCTGGTTCTTTACGAGTATTGTAATCTTCACCACCTAATAACATTAAACAGTGAGGAAGCTTCACCACCTAATAACATTAAACAGTGAGGAAGCTTCACCACCTAATAACATTAAACAGTGAGGAAGCTTCACCACCTAATAAAATTAAACAGTGAGGAAGCTTTACCACCTAATAACATTAAACAGTGAGGAAGCTTCACCACCTAATAACATTAAACAGTGAGGAAGCTTCACCACCTAATAACATTAAACAGTGAGGAAGCTTCACCACCTAATAACATTAAACAGTGAGGAAGCTTCACCACCTAATAACATTAAACAGTGAGGAAGCTTTACCACCTAATAACATTAAACAGTGAGGAAGCTTTACCACCTAATAACATTAAACAGTGAGGAAGCTTCACCACCTAATAACATTAAACAGTGAGGAAGCTTTACCACCTAATAACATTAAACAGTGAGGAAGCTTTACCACCTAATAACATTAAACAGTGAGGAAGCTTCACCACCTAATAACATTAAACAGTGAGGAAGCTTCACCACCTAATAACATTAAACAGTGAGGAAGCTTCACCACCTAATAACATTAAACAGTGAGGAAGCTTCACCACCTAATAACATTAAACAGTGAGGAAGCTTCACCACCTAATAACATTAAACAGTGAGGAAGCTTCACCACCTAATAACATTAAACAGTGAGGAAGCTTCACCACCTAATAACATTAAACAGTGAGGAAGCATTACCACCTAATAACATTAAACAGTGAGGAAGCGTTACCACCTAATAACATTAAACAGTGAGGAAGCTTTACCACCTAATAACATTAAACAGTGAGGAAGCTTCACCACCTAATAACATTAAACAGTGAGGAAGCTTTACCACCTAATAACATTAAACAGTGAGGAAGCTTCACCACCTAATAACATTAAACAGTGAGGAAGCTTCACCACCTAATAACATTAAACAGTGAGGAAGCTTCACCACCTAATAACATTAAACAGTGAGGAAGCTTCACCACCTAATAACATTAAACAGTGAGGAAGCTTCACCACCTAATAACATTAAACAGTGAGGAAGCTTCACCACCTAATAACATTAAACAGTGAGGAAGCGTTACCACCTAATAACATTAAACAGTGAGGAAGCTTCACCACCTAATAACATTAAACAGTGAGGAAGCTTTACCACCTAATAACATTAAACAGTGAGGAAGCTTCACCACCTAATAACATTAAACAGTGAGGAAGCTTCACCACCTAATAACATTAAACAGTGAGGAAGCTTCACCACCTAATAACATTAAACACATTAAGTGGGGGTCAGTCCCTCCCGCCCCCCCCCCCCCCCAATAGACAATAGGGTTCATAGAGTGGAAGGAAGCTGGAGCAGAAACAGGAAGTAACAAACCTGAGTCAACACTAGGACTTCTACATTACCAATCTCTGTCCTTTGTCCAAGAGCTGTTGATTCGTAACGTTACTGGGTTGGTGGTCACGTAAAATGACTACTGTTAGTGTCAGGAAATGGAGACTGGGTTTACCAAGCCAGTTAGGGTACTTTTTATGAGGGATTATTCCAGTTCAGTTAACACCGCCAGTTGCACCAAACGTCACAACAGCAAATGGATATAGTAGAAAACAGCAGAGCCGTAATACAGTGGAGCGATACTGTACCCAACCTGATAGTCAAGATAAATGGAAAACTGAGTGATATATTATTATTGTACCTAACTTGATGACCTCCAGAGGTACTGTGTGACAGAGACTGAGCAGATCAGGAGTCTCACTCTCAACCTTCACCACCTTCACAGCAGCTCTGTCTGAGACCTGGTCAACACAGGAAACAGTAGTTAGTTGAATATGAATAACAGAAAGACTACTGCGGAGTAGCATGCTATCAGCTATACTGTATAGTAGCATGCTATCATCTATACTGTATAGTAGCATGCTATCAGCTATACTGTATAGTAGCATGCTATCAGCTATACTGTATAGTAGCATGCTATCAGCTATACTGTATAGTAGCATGCTATCAGCTATACTGTATAGTAGCATGCTATCAGCTATACTGTATAGTAGCATGCTATCAGCTATACTGTATAGTAGCATGCTATCATCTATACTGTATAGTAGCATGCTATCAGCTATACTGTAACGTAGCATGCTATCAGCTATACTGTATAGTAGCATGCTATCAGCTATACTGTATAGTAGCATGCTATCAGCTATACTGTATAGTAGCATGCTATCAGCTATACTGTATAGTAGCATGCTATCAGCTATACTGTATAGTAGCATGCTATCATCTATACTGTATAGTAGCATGCTATCAGCTATACTGTATAGTAGCATGCTATCAGCTATACTGTATAGTAGCATGCTATCATCTATACTGTATAGTAGCATGCTATCAGCTATACTGTAACGTAGCATGCTATCAGCTATACTGTATAGTAGCATGCTATCAGCTATACTGTATAGTAGCATGCTATCAGCTATACTGTATAGTAGCATGCTATCAGCTATACTGTATAGTAGTATGCTATCAGCTATACTGTATAGTAGCATGCTATCAGCTATACTGTATAGTAGCATGCTATCAGCTATACTGTATAGTAGCATGCTATCAGCTATACTGTGTAGTAGTCCTGTTGGAAGGTGAACCTTCGCCCCAGTCTGAGGTCCTGGGCGCTCTGGAGCAGGCTTTCATCAAGGATCTCTCTGTACTTTGCTCCGTTCATCTTGCCCTCGATCCTGACTAGATTTTATTTTTTAATTTTTTGTATTTCACCTTTATTTAACCAGGTAAGCCAGTTGAGAACAAGTTCTCATTTACAACTGCGACCTGGCCAAGATAAAGCAAAGCAGTGCGATAAAAACAACAACACAGAGTTACATATGGGGTAAAAAAAAAATATATATCAAAAATACAACAGAAAATATATATACAGTGTGTGCAAATGTAGCAAGTTATGGAGGTAAGGCAATAAATAGGCTGTAGTGCAAAATAATTACAATTAGTATTAACACTGGAATGCTAGATGTGCAAGAGATGATGTGCAAATAGAGATACTGGGGTGCAAAAGAGCAAAATAAATAACAATATAGGGATGAGGTAGTTGGGTGGGCTAATTTCAGATGGGCTGTGTACAGGTGCAGTGATCGGTAAGGTGCTCTGACAACTGATGCTTAAAGTTATTGAGGGAGATAAGAGTCTCCAGCTTCAGAGATTTTTTCAATTCGTTCCAGTCATTGGCAGCAGAGAACTGGAAGGAATGGCGGCCAAAGGAGGTGTTGGCTTTGGGAATGACCAGTGAGATATACCTGCTGGAGCGCAGACTACGGGTGGGTGCTGCTATGGTGACCAATGAGCTAAGATAAGGCGGGGATTTGCCTAGCAGTGATTTATAGATGGCCTGGAGCCAGTGGGTTTGACGACGAACATGTAGTGAGGACCAGCCAACAAGAGCGTACAGGTCACAGTGGTGGGTAGTGTATGGGGCTTTGGAGACAAAACGGATGGCACTGTGATAGACTACATCCAATTTGCTGAGTAGAGTGTTGGAGGCTATTTTGTAAATGACATCGCCGAAGTCAAGGATCGGTAGGATAGTCAGTTTTACGAGGGCATGTTTGGCAGCATGAGTGAAGGAGGCTTTGTTGCGAAATAGGAAGCCGATTCTAGATTTAACTTTGGATTGGAGATGCTTAATGTGAGTCTGGAAGGAGAGTTTACAGTCTAACCAGACACCTAGGTATTTGTAGTTGTCCACATACTCTAGGTCAGACCCGTCGAGAGTGGTGATTCTAGTCAGGTGGGCGGGTGCAAGCAGCGTTCGATTGAAAAGCATGCATTTAGTTTTACTAGTGTTTAAGAGCAGTTGGAGGCTACTGAAGGAGTGTTGTATGGCATTGAAGCTCGTTTGGAGATTCCCAGTCCATGCAGCTGAAAAACATCCCTACAGCACGATTCTGCCACCGTAGGGATGGTGCCAGGTTTCCTCCAGACGTGATGCTTGGCATTCAGGCCAAAGAGTTCATCAGACCAGAGAATCTTGTTTCTAATGGTCTGAGATTCTTTAAGTGCCTTTGGCAAACTCCAAGTGGGCTGTCATGAGCCTTTTACTGAGGAGTGGCTTCCGTCTGGCCACTCTACCATAAAGGCCTGATTGGTGGAGTGCTGCAGTGATGGTTGTTCTTCTGGAAGGTTCTCCCATCTCCACAGAGGAACTCTGGAGCTCTGTCAGAGTGACCATCGGGTTCTTGGTCACCTCCCTGACCAAGGCCCTTCTCCCCCGATTGCTCAGTTTGGCCCGGCAGCCAGCTCTAGGAAGGGTCTTGGTGGATCCAAACTTCTTCCATTTAAGAATGATGGAAGCCACTGTGTTCTTGGGGACCTTCAATGCTGCAGATTTTTTTTTGGCACCCTTCCCCAGATCTGTGCCTCGACACAATCCTGTCTCGGAGTTGTAGTTCTAGAAACATCTCAATGATGATCAATGGAAACAGGATGAACCTGAGCTCAATTTCGAGTCTAATAGCAAAGGGTCTGCATACTTATGTAAATGAGGTATTCCTGTTTTGAAATTTTAATATATTTGAAAAAACTTAAAAACTTTTTTCGCTTTGTCATTATGGGGTATTGTGTGTAGATTGAGGATTTTTTTTGTATTAATCCATTTTAGAATAAGGCTGTAATGTAACAAAATGTGGAACCTCTTTAAGGAATACCTGGGATAGGATAAAGTAATCCTTCTACCCCCCCCCCCCCCTTACTCCAACACCCCCCCCCCCCCATAAAAAAAAGAAAAAGAAAAAAAAATGCACCTAATTGTAAGTCGCTCTGGATAAGAGCGTCTGCTAAATGACGTAAATGTAAATGTAATACTTTCCAAAGGCACACATATATTATATATACCGTCTGTGTGTGTGTATATATATATATATATATATAACTTTTTCGATGTAATGCTGAAACGTTGGTGGTTTACCCAATAAATTACTTGGGAGTTATTATATATATATATATACATACACATACACACACACATACATACACACACAGTACCATTCAAAAGTTTGGACACACCTACTAATTCCAGGGTTATTCATTATTTTCACTATTTTCTACATTGTAGAATAATAGTGAAGACATCAAAACTATGAAATCACACACATGGAATCATGTAGTAACCAAAAAAGTGTTAAACAAATCAAAATATATTTACATTTGAGATTCTTCTAAGTAGCCACCCTTTGCCTTGATGACAGCTTTGCACATTCTTGGCATTCTCTCAACCAGCTTCATGAGGTAAACACCTGGAATGTATTTCAATTAACAGGTGTGCCTTCTTAAAAGTTAATTTGTGGAATTTCTTTCCTTAATGTGTTTGAGCCAATCAGTTGTGTTGTGACAAGGTAGGGGAGGTATACAGAAGATAGCCCTATTTGGTAAAAGACCAAGTCCATATTATGGCAAGAACAGCTCAAATAAGCAAAGAGAAACGACAGTCCATCATTACTTTAAGACATGAAGGTCAGTCAATCCGGAAAAATTCAAAAACTTTTAACGTTTCTTCAAGTGCAGTCGCAAAAACCATCAAGCGCTATGATGAAACTGGCTCTCATGAGGACCGCCACAGGAAAGGAAAACCCAGAGTTACCTCTGCTGCAGAGGATAAGTTCATTAGAGTTACCAGCCTCAGAAATTGTAGCCCAAATAAATGCTTCACAGAGTTCAAGTAACAGACACATCTCAACATCAACTGTTCAGAGGGGACTGTGTGAATCAGGCCTTCATGGTCGAATTGCTGCAAAGAAACCACTACTAAAGGACACCAATAAGAAGAAGAGACTTGCTTGGGCCAAGAAACATGAGCAATGGACATTAGACCGGTGGAAATTTGACCGTTGGTCTGGAGTCCAAATTGGAGATTTTTGGTTCCAACCACCGTGTCTTTGTGAGACGCGGTGTGGGTGAACGGATGATCTCCACATGTGTATTTCCCACCGTAAAGCATGGAGGAGGAGGTGTTATGGTGTGGGGGTGCTTTGCTGGTGACACTGTGTGTGATTTATTTAGAATTCAAGGCACACTTAACCAGCATGGCTACCACAGCATTCTGCAGCGATACGCCATCCCATCTGGTTTGGGCTTAGTGGGACTATCATTTGTTTTTCAACAGGACAATGACCCAACACACCTCCAGGCTGTGTAAGGGCTATTTGACCAAGGAGAGTGATGGAGTGCTGCATCAGATGACCTGGCCTCCACAATCCCCCGACCTCAACCCAATTGAGATGGTTTTGGATGAGTCGGACGGCAGAGTGAAGGAAAAGCAGCCAACAAGTGCTCAGCATACAGTTGAAGTCAGAAGTTTACATACACTTAGGTTGGAGTCATTAAAACTTGTTTTTCAACCACTCCACAAATTTTGTGTTAACAAACTATAGTTTTGGCAAGTCGGTTAGGACATCTACTTTGTGCATGACAAGTAATTTTTCCAACAATTGTTTACAGACAGGTTATTTCACTTATAATTCACTGTATCACAATTCCAGTGGGTCAGAAGTTTACATACACTAAGTTGACTGTGCCTTTAAACAGCTTGGAAAATTCCAGAAAATGATGTGATGGCTTTAGAAGCTTCTGATAGGCTAATTGACATAATTTGTGTCACTTGGAGGTGTACCTGTGGATGTATTTCAAGGCCTACCTTCAAACTCAGTGCCTCTTTGCATGACATCATGGGAAAATCAAAATAAATCAACCAAGACCTCAGAAAAAAGATTGTAGACCTCCACAAGTCTGGTTCATCCTTGGGAGCAATTTCCAAACGCCTGAAGGTACCACGTTCATCTGTACAAACAATAGTACGCAAGTATAAACACCATGGGACCACGCAGCCATCATACCGCTCAGGAAGGAGACGCGTTCTGTCTCCTAGAGATGAACGTACTTTGGTGCGAAAAGTGCAAATCAATCCCAGATCAACAGCAAAGGACCTTGTGAAGATGCTGGAGGAAACAGGTACAAAAGTATCTATATCCACAGTAAAACAAGTCCTATATCGACATAACCTGAAATGCCGCTCAGCAAGGAAGAAGCCACTGCTCCAAAACCACCATAAAAAAGGCAGACTACGGTTTGCAACTGCACATGGGGACAAAGATTGTACTTTTTGGAGAAATGTCCTCTGGTCTGATGAAACAAAAATAGAACTGTTTGGCCATAATGACCATCGTTATGTTTGGAGGAAAAAGGGGGTTGCTTGCAAGCCGAAGAACTTGGTCGCAAATGGGTCTTCCAAATGGACAATGACCCCAAGCATACTTCCAAAGTTGTGGCAAAATGGCTTAAGGACAACAAAGTCAAGGTGTTGGAGTGGCCATCACAAAGCCCTGACCTCAATCCTATAGAAAATGTGTGGGCAGAACTGAAAAAGCGTGTGCAAGCAAGGAGGCCTACAAACCTGACTCAGTTACACCAGCTCTGTCAGGAGGAATGGGCCAAAATTCACCCAACTTATTGTGGGAAGCTTGTGGAAGGCTACCCGAAACGTTTGACCCAATTTAAAGGCAATGCTACCAAATACTAATTGAGTGTATGTAAACTTCTGACCCACTGGGAATGTGATGAAATAAATAAAAGCTGAAATAAATCATTCTCTCTACTATTATTATGACATTTCACATTCTTAAAATAAAGTGGTGATCCTAACTGACCTAAGACAATGAATTTTTACTAGGATGAAATGTCAGGAATTGTGAAAAACTGAGTTTAAATGTATTTGGCTAAGGTGTATGTAAACTTCCGACTTCAACTGTATGTGGGAACTCCTTCTACTGTTTAGAGAATGCCAAGAGTGTGCAAAGCTGTCAAAGGCAAAGGGTGGCTATTTAAAAATGTGTTTAACACTTTTTTGGTTACTACACAATTCCATATGTTTTATTTCATAGTTTTGATGTCTTCTATTATTCTACAATGTAGAAAATAGTAAAAATAAAGAAAAACCCTTGAATGAGTAGGTGTTCTAAACCTTTTGACCGGTAGTGTGTATATATATATAGATGTGTGCGACTCTGTTTATTTTTATTGCTAACTTTCTATTAAAATGTATTGTAGTGAGAGAATTTCTTTCTTTCGGGATATGAATACCGAGTATATCCAGGTCACTGTCAGACCATTTTATTGGTAAACTACACGGTAATGTAAAAGCATGCAATGGTCAGTGAGCCTGGCCTGCTCTCTCACTTCTGTGTCTGTGACCTCCTCTTTGACCTCGGTGTCTGTGGTCTCCACTTTAACAACCGACTTCTGGTCCTCTTCCGACAGATGTGTTTGAAGTCCTTCCAGAACCGTCCGAGCCTTCACAAAGGGAGGAATGTTTAATCTAAAATAAGAGAGGAAAGAGTAGCTCATTACGTCAGAAGAAGGTCTGTTTCTCACAAGATGAGGAAGAATTCTAGGGAATTTTAAGTAAAGAAATGTCATAGCTTGAAAATGTGCTTGTACAACTATGGTGTTGATAGTTTTGTTTTGACTCACAATATCTGACAAGACATGGTTCTAATACTAAAACAATATCATACTCTAAAATAAATCAAGGTTAACGTAGATGTTGGGGCAGTGATTGATGTCGGTCACCTGAAGAGTATCTCTGCTCTCAGGTAGTTGCCAATGCCGTTAAAGTACTTCTGGTTCAACAGAACCTCACAGATGGGCCGGTCGAACGCTCTGTCGGACAGGTGGGACAGGACATTCTCCCTGGAACAGAAACGATGTACAGCAATGTAGAACAGTAGTCATATAAGCACATCCTCTGAAAAGTTACCATCAGAACCCCGATACTCTGGGTTACCAGAGCGGCAGGTAGCTTAGTGGGTAAGAGCGTTGTGCCAGTAACCGAAAGGTCGCTGGTTCTAATCCCCGAGCCGACTAGGTGAAAAATCTGTCGATGTGCCCTTGAGCAAGGCACTTAACCCTAATTGCTCCTGTAAGTCGCTCTGGATAAGAGCGTCTGCTAAATGACTAAAATGTAAATGTAAATGTACTCTGGGTCACCATCTGAACCCCGATACTCTGGGTTACCATCTGAACCCTGATACTCTGGGTTACCATCTGAACCCCGATACTCTGGGTTACCATCTGAACCCCGATACTCTGGGTTACCATCTGAACCCCGATACTCTGGGTTACCCTCTGGGTTACCATCTGAACCCCGATACTCTGGGTTACCCTCTGGGTTACCATCTGAACCCCGATACTCTGGGTTACCATCTGAACCCTGATACTCTGGGTCACCATCTGAACCCCGATACTCTGGGTCACCATCTGAACCCTGATACTCTGGGTCACCATCTGAACCCCGATACTCTGGGTCACCATCTGAACCCTGATACTCTGGGTTACCATCTAAACCCTGATACTCTGGGTTACCATCTGAACCCCGATACTCTGGGTTACCATCTGAACCCCGATACTCTGGGTTACCATCTGAACCCCGATACTCTGGGTTACCATCTGAACCCTGATACTCTGGGTCACCATCTGAACCCCAATACTCTGGGTCACCATCTGAACCCAGATACTCTGGGTCACCATCTGAACCCCGATACTCTGGGTTACCATCTGAACCCCCGATACTCTGGGTTACCATCTGAACTCCGATACTCTGGGTTACCATCTGAACCCCGATACTCTGGGTCACCATCTGAACCCTGATACTCTGGGTCACCATCTGGGTCACCATCTGAACCCCGATACTCTGGGTTACCATCTGAACCCCGATACTCTGGGTCACCATCTGAACCCCGATACTCTGGGTTACCCTCTGAACCCTGATACTCTGGGTTACCATCTGAACCCTGATACTCTGGGTTACCATCTGGGTCACCATCTGAACCCCGATACTCTGGGTTACCATCTGAACCCTGATACTCTGGGTTACCATCTGAACCCCGATACTCTGAGTCACCATCTGAACCCTGATACTCTGGGTTACCATCTGAACCCCGATACTCTGGGTTACCATCTGAACCCTGATACTCTGGGTTACCATCTGAACCCTGATACTCTGGGTTACCATCTGAACCCCGATACTCTGGGTTACCATCTGAACCCCGATACTCTGGGTTACCATCTGAACCCTGATACTCTGGGTTACCATCTGGGTCACCATCTGAACCCTGATACTCTGGGTTACCATCTGAACCCCGATACTCTGGGTTACCATCTGAACCCCGATACTCTGGGTTACCATCTGAACCCCGATACTCTGGGTTACCATCTGAACCCTGATACTCTGGGTTACCATCTGAACCCTGATACTCTGGGTTACCATCTGAACCCCGATACTCTGGGTTACCATCTGAACCCTGATACTCTGGGTTACCATCTGAACCCTGATACTCTGGGTTACCATCTGAACCCCGATACTCTGGGTTACCATCTGAACCCCGATACTCTGGGTCACCATCTGAACCCTGATACTCTGGGTTACCATCTGAACCCTGATACTCTGGGTTACCATCTGAACCCCGATACTCTGGGTTACCATCTGAACCCCGATACTCTGGGTTACCATCTGGGTCACCATCTGAACCCTGATACTCTGGGTTACCATCTGAACCCCGATACTCTGGGTTACCATCTGAACCCCGATACTCTGGGTTACCATCTGAACCCTGATACTCTGGGTTACCATCTGAACCCCGATACTCTGGGTCACCATCTGAACCCCGATACTCTGGGTTACCATCTGGGTCACCATCTGAACCCCGATACTCTGGGTTACCATCTGAACCCCGATACTCTGGGTCACCATCTGAACCCTGATACTCTGGGTTACCATCTGAACCCTGATACTCTGGGTTACCATCTGAACCCCGATACTCTGGGTTACCATCTGAACCCTGATACTCTGGGTCACCATCTGAACCCCGATACTCTGGGTTACCATCTGAACCCCGATACTCTGGGTTACCATCTGAACCCCGATACTCTGGGTTACCATCTGAACCCCGATACTCTGGGTCACCATCTGAACCCCGATACTCTGGGTTACCATCTGAACCCCGATACTCTGGGTCACCATGTGAACCCCGATACTCTGGGTTACCATCTGAACCCTGATACTCTGGGTTACCATCTGAACCCTGATACTCTGGGTTACCATCTGAACCCCGATACTCTGGGTTACCATCTGAACCCTGATACTCTGGGTTACCATCTGAACCCCGATACTCTGGGTTACCATCTGAACCCCGATACTCTGGGTCACCATCTCAACCCCGATACTCTGGGTCACCATCTGAACCCCGATACTCTGGGTCACCATCTGAACCCCAATACTCTGGGTTACCATCTGAACCCTGATACTCTGGGTTACCATCTGAACCCTGATACTCTGGGTTACCATCTGAACCCTGATACTCTGGGTCACCATCTGAACCCCGATACTCTGGGTCACCATCTGAACCCCGATACTCTGGGTTACCATCTGGGTTACCATCTGAACCCCGATACTCTGGGCGGAAGGTAGCTTAGTGGTTAAGAGCGTTGTGCCAGTAACCGAAAGTTCGCTGGTTCTAATCCCCGAGGCGACTAGGTGAAAAATCTGTCGATGTGCCCTTGATCAAGGCACTTAACCCTAATTGCTCATGTAAGTCGCTCTGGATAAGAGCGTCTGCTAAATGACTAAAATGTAAATGAAAATGTAAAATTATACTCTGGGTTACCATCTGAACCCCGATACTCTGGGTTACCATCTGAACCCCGATACTCTGGGTTACCATCTGAACCCCGATACTCTGGGTTACCATCTGAACCCTGATACTCTGGGTTACCCTCTGGGTTACCATCTGAACCCCGATACTCTGGGTTACCATCTGAACCCTGATACTCTGGGTTACCATCTGAACCCCGATACTCTGGGTCACCATCTGAACCCCGATACTCTGGGTTACCATCTGGGTCACCATCTGAACCCCGATACTCTGGGTTACCATCTGAACCCCGATACTCTGGGTCACCATCTGAACCCTGATACTCTGGGTTACCATCTGAACCCTGATACTCTGGGTTACCATCTGAACCCCGATACTCTGGGTTACCATCTGAACCCTGATACTCTGGGTCACCATCTGAACCCCGATACTCTGGGTTACCATCTGAACCCTGATACTCTGGGTCACCATCTGAACCCCGATACTCTGGGTTACCATCTGAACCCCGATACTCTGGCTTAAAATCTGAACCCTGATACTCTGGGTTACCATCTGAACCCCGATACTCTGGGTTACCATCTGAACCCCGATACCCTGGGTTACCATCTGAACCCTGATACTCTGGGTTACCATCTGAACCCCGATACTCTGGGTCACCATCTGAACCCCGATACTCTGGGTTACCATCTGAACCCTGATACTCTGGGTTACCATCTGAACCCCGATACTCTGGGTCACCATCTGAACCCTGATACTCTGGGTCACCATCTGAACCCTGATACTCTGGGTCACCATCTGAACCCTGATACTCTGGGTTACCATCTGAACCCCGATACTCTGGGTCACCATCTGAACCCTGATACTCTGGGTCACCATCTGAACCCCGATACTCTGGGTTACCATCTGAACCCTGATACTCTGGGTCACCATCTGAACCCCGATACTCTGGCTTAACATCTGAACCCTGATACTCTGGGTTACCATCTGAACCCCGATACTCTGGGTTACCATCTGAACCCTGATACTCTGGGTTACCATCTGAACCCTGATACTCTGGGTTACCATCTGGGTCACCATCTGAACCCCGATACTCTGGGTTACCCTCTGGGTCAACATCTGAACCCCGATACTCTGGGTCACCATCTGAACCCTGATACTCTGGGTTACCATCTGAACCCTGATACTCTGGGTTACCATCTGGGTCACCATCTGAACCCCGATACTCTGGGTTACCCTCTGGGTCAACATCTGAACCCTGATACTCTGGGTCACCATCTGAACCCTGATACTCTGGGTTACCATCTGAACCCCGATACTCTGGGTTACCATCTGAACCCTGATACTCTGGGTTACCATCTGAACCCCGATACTCTGGGTTACCATCTGAACCCCGATACTCTGGGTCACCATCTGAACCCCGATACTCTGGGTTACCATCTGAACCCTGATACTCTGGGTTACCCTCTGGGTCACCATCTGAACCCTGATACTCTGGGTTACCCTCTGGGTTACCATCTGAACCCTGATACTCTGGGTTACCATCTGAACCCCGATACTCTGGGTTACCATCTGGGTTACCATCTGAACCCCGATACTCTGGGTTACCATCTGAACCCCGATACTCTGGGTCACCATCTGAACCCCGATACTCTGGGTTACCATCTGAACCCTGATACTCTGGGTTACCCTCTGGGTCACCATCTGATCCCTGATACTCTGGGTTACCCTCTGGGTTACCATCTGAACCCTGATACTCTGGGTCACCATCTGGGTCACCATCTGAACCCTGATACTCTGGGTCACCATCTGAACCCCGATACTCTGGGTTACCATCTGAACCCCGATACTCTGGGTTACCATCTGAACCCTGATACTCTGGGTCACCATCTGAACCCCGATACTCTGGGTTACCATCTGAACCCTGATACTCTGGGTTACCATCTGGGTCACCATCTGAACCCTGATACTCTGGGTCACCATCTGAACCCCGATACTCTGGGTTACCATCTGAACCCCGATACTCTGGGTTACCATCTGAACCCCGATACTCTGGGTCACCATCTGAACCCCGATACTCTGGGTCACCATCTGAACCCCGATACTCTGGGTTACAATCTGAACCCCGATACTCTGGGTCACCATCTGGGTCACCATCTGAACCCTGATACTCTGGGTCACCATCTGAACCCCGATACTCTGGGTTACCATCTGAACCCCGATACTCTGGGTTACCATCTGAACCCCGATACTCTGGGTCACCATCTGAACCCCGATACTCTGGGTCACCATGTGAACCCCGATACTCTGGGTCACCATGTGAACCCCGATACTCTGGGTTACCATCTGAACCCTGATACTCTGGGTTACCATCTGAACCCTGATACTCTGGGTTACCATCTGAACCCCGATACTCTGGGTTACCATCTGAACCCTGATACTCTGGGTTACCATCTGAACCCCGATACTCTGGGTTACCATCTGAACCCCGATACTCTGGGTCACCATCTGAACCCCGATACTCTGGGTCACCATCTGAACCCCGATACTCTGGGTTACCATCTGAACCCCGAAACTCTGGGTCACCATCTGGGTCACCATCTGAACCCTGATACTCTGGGTCACCATCTGAACCCCGATACTCTGGGTTACCATCTGAACCCCGATACTCTGGGTTACCATCTGAACCCCGATACTCTGGGTCACCATCTGAACCCCGATACTCTGGGTCACCATGTGAATCCCGATACTCTGGGTCACCATGTGAACCCCGATACTCTGGGTTACCATCTGAACCCTGATACTCTGGGTTACCATCTGAACCCTGATACTCTGGGTTACCATCTGAACCCCGATACTCTGGGTTACCATCTGAACCCTGATACTCTGGGTTACCATCTGAACCCCGATACTCTGGGTTACCATCTGAACCCCGATACTCTGGGTCACCATCTGAACCCCGATACTCTGGGTCACCATCTGAACCCCGATACTCTGGGTTACCCTCTGGGTCACCATCTGAACCCCGATACTCTGGGTTACCATCTGAACCCCGATACTCTGGGTTACCATCTGAACCCTGATACTCTGGGTTACCATCTGAACCCTGATACTCTGGGTTACCATCTGAACCCTGATACTCTGGGTCAACATCTGAACCCCGATACTCTGGGTCACCATCTGAACCCCGATACTCTGGGTTACCATCTGGGTCACCATCTGAACCCTGATACTCTGGGTTACTATCTGAACCCCGATACTCTGGGTTACCCTCTGGGTCACCATCTGAACCCCGATACTCTGGGTTACCATCTGAACCCCGATACTCTGGGTCACCATCTGAACCCCGATACTCTGGGTTACCATCTGAACCCTGATACTCTGGGTCACCATCTGAACCCTGATACTCTGGGTTACCATCTGAACCCCGATACTCTGGGTTACCATCTGAACCCCGATACTCTGGGTCACCATCTGAACCCCGATACTCTGGGTTACCATCTGAACCCTGATACTCTGGGTTACCATCTGAACCCCGATACTCTGGGTCACCATCTGAACCCCGATACTCTGGGTTACCATCTGGGTCACCATCTGAACCCCGATACTCTGGGTTACCATCTGAACCCCGATACTCTGGGTCACCATCTGAACCCTGATACTCTGGGTTACCATCTGAACCCTGATACTCTGGGTTACCATCTGAACCCCGATACTCTGGGTTACCATCTGAACCCTGATACTCTGGGTTACCATCTGAACCCTGATACTCTGGGTCACCATCTGAACCCCGATACTCTGGGTTACCATCTGAACCCCGATACTCTGGCTTAACATCTGAACCCTGATACTCTGGGTTACCATCTGAACCCCGATACTCTGGGTTACCATCTGAACCCCGATACTCTGGGTTACCATCTGAACCCCGAAACTCTGGGTCACCATCTAAACCCCGATACTCTGGATCACCATCTGAACCCCGATACTCTGGGTTACCATCTGAACCCTGATACTCTGGGTTACCATCTGAACCCCGATACTCTGGGTCACCATCTGAACCCTGATACTCTGGGTCACCATCTGAACCCTGATACTCTGGGTCACCATCTGAACCCTGATACTCTGGGTTACCATCTGAACCCCGATACTCTGGGTCACCATCTGAACCCTGATACTCTGGGTCACCATCTGAACCCCGATACTCTGGGTTACAATCTGAACCCCGATACTCTGGGTCACCATCTGGGTCACCATCTGAACCCTGATACTCTGGGTCACCATCTGAACCCCGATACTCTGGGTTACCATCTGAACCCCGATACTCTGGGTTACCATCTGAACCCCGATACTCTGGGTCACCATCTGAACCCCGATACTCTGGGTCACCATGTGAACCCCGATACTCTGGGTCACCATGTGAACCCCGATACTCTGGGTTACCATCTGAACCCTGATACTCTGGGTTACCATCTGAACCCTGATACTCTGGGTTACCATCTGAACCCCGATACTCTGGGTTACCATCTGAACCCTGATACTCTGGGTTACCATCTGAACCCCGATACTCTGGGTTACCATCTGAACCCCGATACTCTGGGTCACCATCTGAACCCCGATACTCTGGGTCACCATCTGAACCCCGATACTCTGGGTTACCATCTGAACCCCGAAACTCTGGGTCACCATCTGGGTCACCATCTGAACCCTGATACTCTGGGTCACCATCTGAACCCCGATACTCTGGGTTACCATCTGAACCCCGATACTCTGGGTTACCATCTGAACCCCGATACTCTGGGTCACCATCTGAACCCCGATACTCTGGGTCACCATGTGAACCCCGATACTCTGGGTCACCATGTGAACCCCGATACTCTGGGTTACCATCTGAACCCTGATACTCTGGGTTACCATCTGAACCCTGATACTCTGGGTTACCATCTGAACCCCGATACTCTGGGTTACCATCTGAACCCTGATACTCTGGGTTACCATCTGAACCCCGATACTCTGGGTTACCATCTGAACCCCGATACTCTGGGTCACCATCTGAACCCCGATACTCTGGGTCACCATCTGAACCCCGATACTCTGGGTTACCCTCTGGGTCACCATCTGAACCCCGATACTCTGGGTTACCATCTGAACCCCGATACTCTGGGTTACCATCTGAACCCTGATACTCTGGGTTACCATCTGAACCCTGATACTCTGGGTTACCATCTGAACCCTGATACTCTGGGTCAACATCTGAACCCCGATACTCTGGGTCACCATCTGAACCCCGATACTCTGGGTTACCATCTGGGTCACCATCTGAACCCTGATACTCTGGGTTACTATCTGAACCCCGATACTCTGGGTTACCCTCTGGGTCACCATCTGAACCCCGATACTCTGGGTTACCATCTGAACCCCGATACTCTGGGTCACCATCTGAACCCCGATACTCTGGGTTACCATCTGAACCCTGATACTCTGGGTCACCATCTGAACCCTGATACTCTGGGTTACCATCTGAACCCCGATACTCTGGGTTACCATCTGAACCCCGATACTCTGGGTCACCATCTGAACCCCGATACTCTGGGTTACCATCTGAACCCTGATACTCTGGGTTACCATCTGAACCCCGATACTCTGGGTCACCATCTGAACCCCGATACTCTGGGTTACCATCTGGGTCACCATCTGAACCCCGATACTCTGGGTTACCATCTGAACCCCGATACTCTGGGTCACCATCTGAACCCTGATACTCTGGGTTACCATCTGAACCCTGATACTCTGGGTTACCATCTGAACCCCGATACTCTGGGTTACCATCTGAACCCTGATACTCTGGGTCACCATCTGAACCCCGATACTCTGGGTTACCATCTGAACCCTGATACTCTGGGTCACCATCTGAACCCCGATACTCTGGGTTACCATCTGAACCCCGATACTCTGGCTTAACATCTGAACCCTGATACTCTGGGTTACCATCTGAACCCCGATACTCTGGGTTACCATCTGAACCCCGATACTCTGGGTTACCATCTGAACCCCGAAACTCTGGGTCACCATCTAAACCCCGATACTCTGGATCACCATCTGAACCCCGATACTCTGGGTTACCATCTGAACCCTGATACTCTGGGTTACCATCTGAACCCCGATACTCTGGGTCACCATCTGAACCCTGATACTCTGGGTCACCATCTGAACCCTGATACTCTGGGTCACCATCTGAACCCTGATACTCTGGGTTACCATCTGAACCCCGATACTCTGGGTCACCATCTGAACCCTGATACTCTGGGTCACCATCTGAACCCCGATACTCTGGGTTACCATCTGAACCCTGATACTCTGGGTCACCATCTGAACCCCGATACTCTGGGTTACCATCTGAACCCCGATACTCTGGCTTAACATCTGAACCCTGATACTCTGGGTTACCATCTGAACCCCGATACTCTGGGTTACCATCTGAACCCCGATACTCTGGGTTACCATCTGAACCCTGATACTCTGGGTTACCATCTGAACCCTGATACTCTGGGTCACCATCTGAACCCCGATACTCTGGGTTACCCTCTGGGTCAACATCTGAACCCCGATACTCTGGGTCACCATCTGAACCCTGATACTCTGGGTTACCATCTGAACCCTGATACTCTGGGTTACCATCTGGGTCACCATCTGAACCCCGATACTCTGGGTTACCCTCTGGGTCAACATCTGAACCCTGATACTCTGGGTCACCATCTGAACCCTGATACTCTGGGTTACCATCTGAACCCCGATACTCTGGGTTACCATCTGAACCCTGATACTCTGGGTTACCATCTGAACCCCGATACTCTGGGTTACCATCTGAACCCCGATACTCTGGGTCACCATCTGAACCCCGATACTCTGGGTTACCATCTGAACCCTGATACTCTGGGTTACCCTCTGGGTCACCATCTGAACCCTGATACTCTGGGTTACCCTCTGGGTTACCATCTGAACCCTGATACTCTGGGTTACCATCTGAACCCCGATACTCTGGGTTACCATCTGGGTTACCATCTGAACCGCGATACTCTGGGTTACCATCTGAACCCCGATACTCTGGGTCACCATCTGAACCCCGATACTCTGGGTTACCATCTGGGTTACCATCTGAACCCCGATACTCTGGGTTACCCTCTGAACCCCGATACTCTGGGTCACCATCTGAACCCTGATACTCTGGGTTACCATCTGAACCCTGATACTCTGGGTTACCATCTGAACCCCGATACTCTGGGTTACCCTCTGGGTTACCATCTGAACCCCGATACTCTGGATTACCCTCTGAACCCCGATACTCTGGGTCACCATCTGAACCCTGATACTCTGGGTTACCATCTGGGTCACCATCTGAACCCTGATACTCTGGGTTACCCTCTGGGTCACCATCTGAACCCTGATACTCTGGGTCACCATCTGAACCCTGATACTCTGGGTTACCATCTGAACCCTGATACTCTGGGTTACCATCTGAACCCTGATACTCTGGGTCACCATCTGAACCCTGATACTCTGGGTTACCATCTGAACCCCGATACTATGGGTTACCATCTGAACCCTGATACTCTGGGTTACCATCTGAACCCTGATACTCTGGGTTACCATCTGAACCCTGATACTCTGGGTTACCATCTGAACCCTGATACTCTGGGTTACCATCTGAACCCCGATACTCTGGGTTACCATCTGAACCCTGATACTCTGGGTTACCATCTGAACCCTGATACTCTGGGTTACCATCTGAACCCTGATACTCTGGGTTACCATCTGAACCCTGATACTCTGGGTCACCATCTGAAACCTGATACTCTGGGTTACCATCTGAACCCCGATACTCTGGGTTACCATCTGAACCCTGATACTCTGGGTCACCATCTGAACCCCGATACTCTGGGTCACCATCTGAACCCTGATACTCTGGGTTACCATCTGGGTCACCATCTGAACCCTGATACTCTGGGTTACCATCTGAACCCCGATACTCTGGGTTACCCTCTGGGTCACCATCTGAACCCTGATACTCTGGGTTACCATCTGAACCCCGATACTCTGGGTTACCATCTGAACCCTGATACTCTGGGTTACCATCTGAACCCCGATACTCTGGGTCACCATCTGAACCCTGATACTCTGGGTTACCATCTGAACCCCGATACTCTGGGTTACCATCTGAACCCCAATACTCTGGGTCACCATCTGGGTTACCATCTGAACCCTGATACTCTGGGTTACCATCTGAACCCTGATACTCTGGGTTACCATCTGAACCCCGATACTCTGGGTCACCATCTGAACCCTGATACTCTGGGTTACCATCTGAACCCCGATACTCTGGGTTACCATCTGAACCCCGATACTCTGGGTCACCATCTGAACCCCGATACTCTGGGTTACCATCTGAACCCCGATACTCTGGGTTACCATCTGAACCCCGATACTCTGGGTTACCATCTGAACCCCGATACTCTGGGTTACCATCTGAACCCTGATACTCTGGGTTACCATCTGAACCCTGATACTCTGGGTCACCATCTGGGTCACCATCTGAACCCTGATACTCTGGGTTACCATCTGAACCCTGATAATCTGGGTCACCGTCTGGGTTACCATCTGAACCCTGATACTATGGGTTACCATCTGAACCCTGATACTCTGGGTCACCATCTGGGTTACCATCTGAACCCTGATACTCTGGGTTACCATCTGAACCCCGATACTCTGGGTTACCCTCTGGGTCACCATCTGAACCCTGATACTCTGGGTCACCATCTGAACCCTGATACTCTGGGTCACCATCTGAACCCTGATACTCTGGGTTACCATCTGAACCCCGATACTCTGGGTTACCATCTGAACCCCGATACTCTGGGTTACCATCTGAACCCTGATACTCTGGGTTACCATCTGAACCCCGATACTCTGGGTTACCATCTGAACCCTGATACTCTGGGTTACCATCTGAACCCTGATAATTTGGGTGGGAAAACATCTGCTTCTTGGAAGAAAGATAAGGCAATACTGAGGATTTGTAGACAACAAACAAGAACAGGCGAGTTAGAGAAGACGGTTTAATGTTGATGTTGTTTAGCGCCATACTGTTGTTTTAATAGTAGCTAACCCCAAGGGATCTGTAGCCACTATACCCCCGTAGTAGCTAACCCCACTGTCTAATGCTGATCCATTTCATGTTCTAATAGTGGCTAACCCCATTGTCTAATGCTGATCCATTTCATGTTCTAATAGTAGCTAACCCCACTGTCTAATGCTGATCCATTTCATGTTCTAATAGTAGCTAACCACACTGTCTAATGCTGATCCATTTCATGTTCTAATAGTAGCTAACCCCACTGTCTAATGCTGGTCCATTTCATGTTCTAATAGTGGCTAACCCCATTGTCTAATGCTGATCCATTTCATGTTCTAATAGTAGCTAACCCCACTGTCTAATGCTGATCCATTTCATGTTCTAATAGTGGCTAACCCCACTCTCTAATGCTGATCCATTTCATGTTCTAATAGTGGCTAACCCCACTGTCTAATGCTGATCCATTTCATGTTCTAATAGTGGCTAACCCCACTGTCTAATGCTGATCCATTTCATGTTCTAATAGTGGCTAACCCCACTGTCTAATGCTGATCCATTTCATGTTCTAATAGTAGCTAACCCCACTGTGTAATGCTGGTCCATTTCATGTTCTAATAGTAGCTAACCCCACTGTCTAATGCTGATCCATTTCATGTTCTAATAGTGGCTAACCCCACTGTCTAATGCTGATCCATTTAATGTGCTAATAGTGGCTAACCCCACTGTCTAATGCTGGTCCATTTCATGTTCTAATAGTGGCTAACCACACTGTCTAATGCTGGTCCATTTCATGTGCTAATAGTAGCTAACCCCACTGTCTAATGCTGATCCATTTCATGTTCTAATAGTGGCTAACCCCACTGTCTAATGCTGGTCCATTTCATGTTCTAATAGTGGCTAACCACACTGTCTAATGCTGGTCCATTTCATGTGCTAATAGTAGCTAACCCCACTGTCTAATGCTGATCCATTTCATGTTCTAATAGTGGCTAACCACACTGTCTAATGCTGGTCCATTTCATGTGCTAATAGTAGCTAACCCCACTGTCTAATGCTGATCCATTTCATGTGCTAATAGTGGCTAACCCCACTGTCTAATGCTGATCCATTTCATGTTCTAATAGTGGCTAACCCCACTGTCTAATGCTGATCCATTTCATGTTCTAATAGTGGCTAACCCCACTGTCTAATGATGATCCATTTCATGTTCTAATAGTGGCTAACCCCACTGTCTAATGCTGGTCCATTTCATGTTCTAATAGTAGCTAACCACACTGTCTAATGCTGATCCATTTCATGTTCTAATAGTGGCTAACCACACTGTCTAATGCTGATCCATTTCATGTTCTAATAGTAGCTAACCCCACTGTCTAATGCTGATCCATTTCATGTTCTAATAGTAGCTAACCCCACTGTCTAATGCTGATCCATTTCATGTTCTAATAGTGGCTAACCCCACTGTCTAATGCTGATCCATTTCATGTTCTAATAGTAGCTAACCCCACTGTCTAATGCTGGTCCATTTCATGTTCTAATAGTAGCTAACCCCACTGTGTAATGCTGGTCCATTTCATGTTCTATTAGGTTTTGGAGTTTGAACCACAGCTACTATACCTGTAGCTCTGGTACTCAAACATGATACAGGGCCCTCGGTTGGGTTGCCAGGTCCCGTTGGGTTGCCAGCTGCCAAAGCGGCGTGCGTCCACAAAGCTCAGAACCCTACAGGGCTTCTCATTGGTGTAGAACCGCAGATGGGCGTGTTTAGGAAGTGTCGCTTCCGTGGTGAAACGGAAGAATCCAGACATTCCGAAACGGAAGAAGATGTCCATGTTCTGGCCCTGGTTGGCCTGCCCTGCCTTCACCCTGACAATAGAAAACAATACAATGGTGCTTCATTGTCGATCTTGATACATTACAATACAATAGAATGGTGCTTCATTGTCGATCTTGCAAAGTAACTTCATATTTTTGGTCCACTCCCAACCCCCCGACACCACAGAAACAACCACGCACAACATATTTTGGAGAAGCACAGGGTCACCCGCAGTGCAGTTCCCCTGGAGTAATGTGGGGGGTTAAGTGCCTTGCTCAAGGTAGAAGAAAACAGCAGCCCTCCAGTTGCCAGTTCAAATCAAATACAATTTTATTGGCCACATGCGCCGAATACAACAGGTGCAGACATTACAGTGAAATGCTTACTTACAGCCCTTAACCAACAGTATATTTATTTTTAATAAAAAAGTAAAATAAACCAACAACAAAAAGTGTTGAGAAAAAAAGAGCAGAAGTAAAATAAAATAACAGTAGGGAGGCTATATATACACAGGGGGGTACCGGTGCAGAGTCAATGTGCGGGGGCACCGGCTAGTTGAGGTAGTTGAAGTAATATGTGCATGTGGGTAGAGTTAAAGTGACTATGCATAAATAATTAACAGAGTAGCAGCAGCGTAAAAAGATGGGGTGGGGGGGCAGCACAAATAGTCCGGGTAGCCTTGATTAGCTGTTCAGGAGTCTTATGGCTTGGAGGTAGAAGCTGTTTAGAAGCCTCTTGGACCTAGACTTGGCGCTCCGGGACCGCTTGCCGTGCGGTAGCAGAGAGAACAGTCTATGACTAGGGTGGCTGGAGTCTTTGACAATTTTGAGGGCCTTCCTCTGACACCGCCTGGTATAGAGGTCCTGGATGGCAGGAAGCTTGGCCCCAGTGATGTACTGGGCCATACGCACTACCCTCTGTAGTGCCTTGCGGTCGGATGCCAAGCAGTTGCCATACCAGGCGGTGATGCAACCAGTCAGGATGCTCTCGATGGTGCAGCTGTAGAACTTTTTGAGGATCTGAGGACCCATGCCCAATCTTTTCAGTCTCCTGAGGGGGAATAGGCTTTGTCGTGCCCTCTTCACGACTGTCTTGGTGTGTTTGGACCATGATAGTTTGTTGGTGATGTGGACCCCAAGGAACTTTAAGCTCTCAACCTGTTCCACTACAGCCCCGTCGATGAGAATGGGGGCGTGCTCAGTCCTCTTTTTTTTCCTGTAGTCCACAATCATCTCCTTTGTCTTGGTCACGTTGAGGGAGATGTTGTTATCCTGGCACCACACGGCCAGGTCTCTGACCTCCTCCCTATAGGCTGTCTCATAGTTGTCTGTGATCAGGCCTACCACTGTTGTGTCGTCGGCAAACTTAATGATGGTGTTGGAGTCGTGCCTGGCCATGCAGTCATGGGTGAACAGAGAGTACAGGAGGGGACTGAGCACGCACCCCTGAGGGGCCCCCGTGTTGAGGATCAGTGTGGCAGATGTGTTGTTACCTACCCTTACCACCTGGGGGCGGCCCGTCAGGAAGTCCAGGATCCAGTTGCAGAGGGAGGTGTTTAGTCCCAGGATCCTTAGCTTAGTGATGAGCTTTGAGGGCACTATGGTGTTGAATGGTGAGCTGTAGTCAGTGAATAGCATTCTCACGTAGGTGTTCCTCTTGTCCAGGTGGGAAAGGGCAGTGTGGAGTGCAATAGAGATTGCATCATCTGTGGAACTGTTGGGGCGGTATGCAAATTGGAGTGGGTCTAGGGTTTCTGGGATAATGGTGTTGATGTGAGCCATGACCAGCCTTTCAAAGCACTTCATGGCTACAGACGTCAGTGCTACGGGTCGGTAGTCATTTAGGCAGGTTCTCTTAGTGTCCTTGGGCACGGGGACTATGGTGGTCTGCATGAAACATGTTGGTATTACAGACTCAGTCAGGGACATGTTGAAAATGTCAGTGAAGACGCTTGCCAGTTGGTCAACACATGCTCGGAGTACACGTCCTGGTAATCCGTCTGGCCCTGCGGCCTTGTGAATGTTGACCTGCTTAAAAGTCTTACTCACATCGTCTACGGAGAGCGTGATCACATAGTCATCCGGAACAGCTGGTGCTCTCATGCATGCTTCAGTGTTGCTTGCCTCGAAGCGAGCATAGAAGTGGTTTAGCTCGTCTGGTAGGCTTGTGTCACTGGGCAGCTCGCGGCTGTGCTTCCCTTTGTAGTCTGTAATAGTTTTCAAGCCCTGCCACATCCGACGAGCGTCAGAGCCGGTGTAGTACGATTCAATCTTAGTCCTGTATTGACTCTTTGCCTGTTTGATGGCACGTCGGAGGGCATAGCGGGATTTCTTATAAGCGTCCGGGTTAGAGTCCCGCTCCTTGAAAGCGGCAGCTCTACCCTTTAGCTCAGTGTGGATGTTTCCTGTAATCCATGGCTTCTGGTTGGGGTATGTACGTATGGTCACTGTGGGGACGACGTCATTGATGCACTTATTGATGAAGCCAGTGACTGATGTGGTGTACTCCTCAATGCTATCTGAAGAATACCGGAACATGTTCCAGTCTGTGCTAGCAAAACAGTCCTGTAGCTTAGCATCTGCATCATCTGACCACTTTTTTATTAACCGAGTCACTGGTGCTTCCTGCTTTAGTTTTAGCTTATAAGCAGGAATCAGGAGGATAGAGTTATGGTCAGATTTGCCAAATGGAGGGCGAGGGAGAGCTTTGTATGCGTCTCTGTGTGTGGAGTAAAGGTGGTCTAGAGTTTTTTTTCCTCTGGTTGCACATTTAACATGCTGGTAGAAATTAGGTAGAACGGATTTAAGTTTCCCTGCATTAAAGTCCCCGGCCACTAGGAGCGCTGCCTCTGGATGAGCGTTTTCCTGTTGACTTATGGCCTTATACAGCTCATTCAGTGCAATCTTAATGCCAGCATTGGTTTGTGGTGGTAAATAGACAGCTATGAAAAATATAGATGAAAACTCTCTTGGTAAATAGTGTGGTCTACAGCTTATCATAAGATACTCTATCTCAGGCGAGCAAAACCTCGAGACTTCCTTAGTATTAGATTTTGTGCACCAGCTGTTGTTTACAAATATACACAGACCGCCACCCCTTGTCTTACCAGAGTCAGCCGTTCTATCCTGCTGATGTAGCGTATAGCCCGCTAGCTGTATGTTGTCCATGTCGTCGTTCAGCCACGACTCGGTGAAACATAAGATATTACAGTTTTTAATGTCCCGTTGGTAGGATAACCGTAATCTTAGGTCATCCAATTTATTTTCCAATGATTGAACGTTGGCTAATAGGATTGATGGGAGCGGCAGTTTACTCGCTCGCCGTCGGATCCTTACAAGGCACCCCGACCTACGTCCACGATATCTCCATCTCTTCCTCATGCGAATGACAGGGATTTGGGCCTTGTCGGGTGTCTGTAGGATATAATTTGCGGCCGCCTCGTTGAACAAAAATGATTCGTCCAATACGAGGTGAGTAATCACTGTCCTGATATCCAGAAGCTCTTTTTGGTTATAAGAGACGATGTCAGAAACATTACGTACAAAATAAATTACAAATAACGCGGAAAAACACACATAATAGTACAATTGGTTAGAGGGCTGTAAAACGGCAGCCATCTTCTCCGGCGCCATTATTAGTTCCCATTCCCAGGACTTGAACCAGTGACCTTGTGGCGACTGGTCCACCTCAAACTTCTAGGTTACCTACCGCCTGCATCTCCCCAGGGCAGAGTCACTCTTCTTGGGGGTGAGGGTGAGGCAGACCTCCTTGCCTCTGGAGGTGGCGGTGATGGTGTAGGCCGGGCAGGAGAAGGAGACCTCGGGGTTCTTACTGACCTCTGATCTCTGTACTGGGCCGGTGAAGACCACCCCCCCACACACCCTGTTGACAAACAGACTGGCCAAGTGTAGCTCTGGACCCTCAGGCATGGTGGTGGTGTGGTTCTAGAGAAGGGATAGACAGAGAGAGGCAGGGGACAGATGGAGAGGGACAGGGGTAGGAGTGGGAGAGGGAAATGGGACAGAGAGAGACAGATAGAGAGGGACAGGGGGCCAGATAGAGAGGGGGAGAGGAGGAAGGATAGAGAGGGACAGATAGAGGGACAGGGGGCCAGATAGAGGGGGACAGAGAGAGACAGATAGAGAGGGACAGGGGTAGGAGTGGGAGAGGGAAATGGGACAGAGAGGGACAGATAGAGAGGGACAAGGGGCCAGATAGAGAGGGACAGGGGACCAGATAGAGAGGGACAGGGGACCAGATAGAGAGGGGGAGAGGAGGAAGGATAGAGAGGGACAGGGGGTTAGATAGAGGGGGTCAGATAGAGGGGGACAGATAGAGAGGCCGATAGAGAGGGACAGATAGAGAGGGACAGGGGCTTAGATAGAGGGGGTCAGATAGAGGGGGACAGATAGAGAGGCCGATAGAGAGGGACAGAGAGACGGGCCAGAAAGAAAAGGACAGGAGGACAGATACAGGGGGACAGATAGAGGGGGACAGGAGGACAGAGAGAGGGGACAGGAGGATAGATAGAGAGGGACAGGGGGCCAGATAGAGGGGGACAGGAGGACAGAGAGAGGGGACCGGAGGACAGATAGAGATGGAGAGGGACAGGGGGCCAGATAGAGGGGGACAGGAGGACAGAGAGCGGGACAGAGTGTCAGATAGAGGGGGACAGGAGGACAGAGAGAGGGGACAGGAGGACAGATAGAGATGGAGAGGGACAGGGGGCCAGAGACAGACGGGGACAGACACAGGGGGCCAGATAGAGAGGTAAAGGAGGACAGATAGAGAGGGGGATATTGGTCAGTGTCATAAGAGTGTTAGCACATACTTAACCAACATTGGTGTTAGGACACAGGGACTTTGGTTCCAGTCATGAGTTTTCGTACTACATTTTCAAATTGACAATGTGTGGGGTTCGTTTAGGTTACATTATGTTAGGGTCCAGATCCAAAAAAAATCTGATGCTTCTAAACGCACTATGGACGGATCAACTATGTAACCAAAGACGATTTATCTGTGATGTAACGTTAGTTAGCTAGCTAGGTAGCTAACTTTCACATTTTTCAATTAACAGTGGTGACATAATGTCTTGAAATTTGTTACATGCAAGAAATAATTTACGGGTAAATTGCATGCAAAGCTATATCCAAAAGTTACAGCTAACTTGCATGAATGGATGTGGGGGGTTACCAAACCAGAAGTTATGTAAAGTCGTTGTGCGGTCATTTATTTAGCTAGTTAGGTACGATATTAGAAACACACCATTAACTTACACACGTTGGTGTTGGACATGCTATACAATTATAGAATCTGTTTCCAAGTTTATATCAATTAACAATGTTTCTAACGAATCGTTTTACCTGTGCGCTGCTCCCCTGAACTGTGCAGCGGATTCACGTCAACACACCAACACAGTGAACATGCTTGGTCGGCCAGCAGCAGAATGACGGAAGTAGACCCAATGGCGGATGGAACTTGTAGTTCCACATCACAACGTGTTTTAGAAAGACGAGGAGACAAAACATTACTTCATTTCTAAGTTTTAATTATTTTTCAAGGAAATACATCATCATATTATTAACAATCATGCACATGTAATGCACAAAACAAGATGAAAAAATCATGGTCCACTCACTAAACATTTGCAACATTCTTCCTTACACGTGAAATTCTAAATATCACAACGTCCGTCTGGCACTTTTGATTGACTTGGTGTTTTATCCATTCACTTAATCATTGTTCATTTCTTTCAAGACTTAGCTACAGATTGTAACACCAGATAATGTGATTTAACCAAACAAATGTGGTATCCATTATACTGGGAGTTACAGGTTAGGTACTGTTTGGTGTTGCACAGACGATTTTCGACCAATACTTGGCAATACCGTCCTCGTCCTCGATCCGAGGAAACGGGAGTCTCATAAAATGTCTTTGTCCAGTTGAAGGGGGTCCGTTTGGATTTAGAAAATGCTCCGTTATTAAAATAAATATTTTTTGTTGCTCCATGAAGTAATCCAACAATGTGTACGCCGCCATCTTTTATATTTAAAGTATTCTGTCATTGAAAGAGACAGCTGGGTGTCCTGATGACAGACTCCTGTCTGGAATAAACAACATTATGAGACTGAAACCACTCCACCTGGAATAAACAACATTATGAGACTGAAACCACTCCACCTGGAATAAACAACATTATGGGACTGAAACCACTCCACCTGGAATAAACAACATTATGGGACTGAAACCACTCCACCTGGAATAAACAACATTATGAGACTGAAACCACTCCACCTGGAATAAACAACATTATGAGACTGAAACCACTCCACCTGGAATAAACAACATTATGGGACTGAAACCACTCCACCTGGAATAAACAACATTATGGGACTGAAACCACTCCACCTGGAATAAACAACATTATGAGACTCAAACCACTCCACCTGGAATAAACAACATTATGGGACTGAAACCACTCCACCTGGAATAAACAACATTATGGGACTGAAACCACTCCACCTGGAATAAACAACATTATGAGACTGAAACCACTCCACCTGGAATAAACAACATTATGAGACTCAAACCACTCCACCTGGAATAAACAACATTATGAGACTGAAACCACTCCACCTGGAATAAACAACATTATGGGACTGAAACCACTCCACCTGGAATAAACAACATTATGAGACTGAAACCACTCCACCTGGAATAAACAACAGTATGAGACTGAAACCACTCCACCTGGAATAAACAACATTATGGGACTGAAACCACTCCACCTGGAATAAATAACATTATGAGACTGAAACCACTCCACCTGGAATAAACAACATTATGGTACTGAAACCACTCCGCCTGGAATATACAACATTATGAGACTGAAACCACTCCACCTGGAATAAACAACATTATGGGACTGAAACCACTCCACCTGGAATAAACAACATTATGGGACTGAAACCACTCCACCTGGAATAAACAACATTATGGGACTGAAACCACTCCACCTGGAATAAACAACATTATGAGACTGAAACCACTCCACCTGGAATAAACAACATTATGGGACTGAAACCACTCCACCTGGAATAAACAACATTATGAGACTGAAACCACTCCACCTGGAATAAACAACATTATGAGACTGAAACCACTCCACCTGGAATAAACAACATTATGAGACTGAAACCACTCCACCTGGAATAAACAACATTATGGGACTGAAACCACTCCACCTGGAATAAACAACATTATGAGACTGAAACCACTCCACCTGGAATAAACAACAGTATGAGACTGAAACCACTCCACCTGGAATAAACAACATTATGGGACTGAAACCACTCCACCTGGAATAAATAACATTATGAGACTGAAACCACTCCACCTGGAATAAACAACAATATGGTACTGAAACCACTCCGCCTGGAATATACAACATTATGAGACTGAAACCACTCCACCTGGAATAAACAACATTATGGGACTGAAACCACTCCACCTGGAATAAACAACATTATGGGACTGAAACCACTCCACCTGGAATAAACAACATTATGGGACTGAAACCACTCCACCTGGAATAAACAACATTATGGGACTGAAACCACTCCACCTAGAATAAACAACATTATGGGACTGAAACCACTCCACCTGGAATAAACAACATTATGGGACTGAAACCACTCCACCTGGAATAAACAACATTATGGGACTGAAACCACTCCACCTGGAATAAACAACATTATGGTACTGAAACCACTCCGCCTGGAATATACAACATTATGAGACTGAAACCACTCCACCTGGAATAAACAACATTATGGGACTGAAACCACTCCACCTGGAATAAACAACATTATGGGACTGAAACCACTCCACCTGGAATAAACAACATTATGGGACTGAAACCACTCCACCTGGAATAAACAACATTATGAGACTGAAACCACTCCACCTGGAATAAACAACATTATGGGACTGAAACCACTCCACCTGGAATAAACAACATTATGAGACTGAAACCACTCCACCTGGAATAAACAACATTATGAGACTCAAACCACTCCACCTGGAATAAACAACATTATGAGACTGAAACCACTCCACCTGGAATAAACAACATTATGAGACTGAAACCACTCCACCTGGAATAAACAACATTATGGGACTGAAACCACTCCACCTGGAATAAACAACATTATGGGACTGAAACCACTCCACCTGGAATAAACAACATTATGAGACTGAAACCACTCCACCTGGAATAAACAACATTATGGGACTGAAACCACTCCACCTGGAATAAACAACATTATGAGACTGAAACCACTCCACCTGGAATAAACAACATTATGAGACTCAAACCACTCCACCTGGAATAAACAACATTATGAGACTGAAACCACTCCACCTGGAATAAACAACATTATGGGACTGAAACCACTCCACCTGGAATAAACAACATTATGAGACTGAAACCACTCCACCTGGAATAAACAACAGTATGAGACTGAAACCACTCCACCTGGAATAAACAACATTATGGGACTGAAACCACTCCACCTGGAATAAATAACATTATGAGACTGAAACCACTCCACCTGGAATAAACAACATTATGGTACTGAAACCACTCCGCCTGGAATATACAACATTATGAGACTGAAACCACTCCACCTGGAATAAACAACATTATGGGACTGAAACCACTCCACCTGGAATAAACAACATTATGGGACTGAAACCACTCCACCTGGAATAAACAACATTATGGGACTGAAACCACTCCACCTGGAATAAACAACATTATGAGACTGAAACCACTCCACCTGGAATAAACAACATTATGGGACTGAAACCACTCCACCTGGAATAAACAACATTATGGGACTGAAACCACTCCACCTGGAATAAACAACATTATGAGACTGAAACCACTCCACCTGGAATAAACAACATTATGAGACTCAAACCACTCCACCTGGAATAAACAACATTATGAGACTGAAACCACTCCACCTGGAATAAACAACATTATGGGACTGAAACCACTCCACCTGGAATAAACAACATTATGAGACTGAAACCACTCCACCTGGAATAAACAACAGTATGAGACTGAAACCACTCCACCTGGAATAAACAACATTATGGGACTGAAACCACTCCACCTGGAATAAATAACATTATGAGACTGAAACCACTCCACCTGGAATAAACAACATTATGGTACTGAAACCACTCTGCCTGGAATATACAACATTATGAGACTGAAACCACTCCACCTGGAATAAACAACATTATGGGACTGAAACCACTCCACCTGGAATAAACAACATTATCCAAATCGAATGCAATCAACTTTAAACTGGTGTAAAACATGCTTTAACAGGCGGCGAGATGAATCGAACGCCCCTCATTGTCTCCCCCCACCCGCCCGACCAGATAAATGAGGGAGTGGGGTTTCTTGCTTTCTCTACGGTCTTTGTTTAGTTTCAATGGCCATAAAACAGCTGTCTAGCTGACGTTATTAACTGATCGTTTTTAGCCATCTAGCATTTCGTGTCTTGACTTAGTCTTGTCCAGACTGATCTAGCAAACACTCAGCTGTAGCTAAGCAGTAATGGCAGGCAACAACATATTCACATTGGCTCACTGTATGGATATAAAACCAAGATAGAAAGAGAAGTGTTTACCATTTTAGTAGTAATGTTAGATTTGTCAATGTTGTACACGGAGTGAGGGGCGGGGCACAGATTACAAGCCTGGGCGGAGTTGTTTACCCGTCAGGTATAAACCGGTTATTTCCCAGTTTATGCGATGCACGCAGAGGAGACTGACATCATTATTCCAAGGCTCGGGAAATTGTCGTCATGGCAACACTAATTAATTCTTCTGAGTAATTTGACCACAAATCAAAACGAAAATGAAATTGTTTGTTTTTCTTGCTTTGATCAATTTTCCATTTACCCGAGGTGTGAGGGACATACCGAGACTCATCTTGAGACAAGGTAAATGTATTCTGTGACTTCTGTCTACTGCACCTGCTCTTTATCTCTAACAATTCTGCAACGAAGGCTATCAAGTCTGATGCAAGGTGTCAAAATAATAATAATGTATTACCGTTGTGAAGTGCTTTTCATTATACAAGAATAATCTCAAAGTGCAAAAAATATAAAAATAGTAACATTTCTATATATATATATATCATGAAAGCGACATTCAAAGTCAATTAACCCAAATGAGTCCCACCGTTGCGCCGGCGTGATTTAGGATTTCAAACCCCTTTTAAACATCATGGGTGGGTGGCACCAACATGGTTTAAATTAATCTAGGATTAGAGCTAATCTAGGTTTGTCCATCTAGATTTATAACTAATCAGAGATGTGTTGCACCGCTTAATTTTAAACCTGGATCAGTAAATCTATGATTAACCGTTTTTAAACTATGATTAGTGACGTGTTACCCCAATATATGAGGTATTTCGTGAGTTGATACGTAGCTACCCTCCTGGACAAAAGAGGACACAAAGTTGCTGTTCCTTGATAAAATAATAACTATGTAGAACTACTGCAACTCCATCATGAAAGGTCTCATGGGTTGGCTGATTGGAAATCAAATCCCTTATTTAGCAGCACTAGACAGAACTCATTCGTTATACTGTAGCTAGATAGTTTATAAACCAAACGAGCTATCTTAAAATATAACTTATTATTGTCGTTATTTGGCCGCTTATTATTTGTCCGCTAGCCACCTGATCATGGCACTAAAGAAGTTCACATTTCTCCGCTAATGAAAAACCCCTCATGTCGGGAGGAACTTAGTAACGAACTGGAGGATAAAAGAACAGACAACGCGACTGTCAGAAAGAAGGAAGACACCTGGGCCGTTTTACGCGACAGATTTAATGGCTCGACACGGACTAAAGAGAAGAGGAACCCAAATCGGATGAAGGCTGCTGGAGAAACTTAAGAGCCAAAAAGGAGGCGGCGGGGGCTCTTTCAGACCGGAGGGGGGCCTCCGTCCAGGGGAGTTGATCCTCTCTCCCAGAAGATATGCGAGATGATTCCCCAGCAGTTTGCCCCCCTCTCCTTAACCCCTATGATGACGACGGACAACTCGACCCAGCAATATTTAGTAAGCATAAATAACTGGTAAATATAAATGACTATAATGCACGTTAAAACTAACGTTAACGCTACTTCACTACAATGTGACCGTTATCAGGATCATTACAGCATGTTGCATAACATCATCATTCATACCAAGGCTGGACATATCATAAGCCCCAATTCAACTGTTGTACGGAAATAGCCTACTAATGAGTTAATTTTCTGTCTCTCCTTTCCGTTAGTTGAGCTGACACCCTGTGTCATGGAGAAACAGCAGGGCCTGGATCTTGCACCAGCAGCAAAAACACCAGACAGGCCAAGCAAACGCCCCAGAACTGATATGAACCAAGCTCATATGGATGTTTTGGAGCTGCAGAGAGAGAAATCTACTGCAGATTGATGTCCTGAATTTACAAAAAGAGCTACTGCAAATTCAGAAACAGAAACTCCTTCAGGGAAACAAATGCCCACTGTGGAAAGAATGCTGATCTTTTTATTTAAGCAATTATTTATTAAAACAATGCTTTCCCAAGCAATTTGGTGTCCTCCAGTCTTGTCCCCACTCTTGTATTCTGGTGCTTCCAGATCCACCCTGTATTGTATTGAGAATAACAAAGTCAAAATAATACATTTGAATACAGATAGCCTAATTAGGAATTGTACACGTGTTGCATGTTGCACCTGGCCATCTTCTGCATTCTCCTCAGGAAGGTCCTCCTCAGGTAGCTCGTCTCCTTGGCTCTTGCCAAAGTTATACAGAACTACCACTGAAATAATTATTGTCAGTGTAGTGTCCATCTTCATGTGGAGCCCCTCCTTTAGGCACGGGAATCTTTTTTTCCACACTCCAAAAACTCTCTGAGACCTCTTGTCAGGATATGAGAGGTGGTGTATTCTCTCTCTCTCTGAGACCTCTTGTCAGGATATGAGAGGTGGTGTATTCTCTCTCTCTCTGAGACCTCTTGCTAGGATATGAGAGGTGGTGTATTCTCTCTATGAGACCTCTTGCTAGGATATGAGAGGTGGTGTATTCTCTCTCTGAGACCTCTTGTCAGGATATGAGAGGTGGTGTATTCTCTCTCTGAGACCTCTTGCTAGGATATGAGAGGTGGTGTATTCTCTCTATGAGACCTCTTGCTAGGATATGAGAGGTGGTGTATTCTCTCTCTCTATGAGACCTCTTGCTAGGATATGAGAGGTGGTGTATTCTCTCTCTCTCTGAGACCTCTTGTCAGGATATGAGAGGTGTTGTGTTCTCTCTCTTCAGGTGTCTGGGGGTTTAAAAGAGGAGTCATAAGGTACCCACGACAGGCATATCCATTGTCACCTAGTAGGTGGCCTTCATATGCCCCCCTTTCCAGCATTGCACACAGACGACTACTGGCAGCTTCATTAAATAGTACCCGCAAAACACCAGTCTCAACGTCAACAGTGAAGAGGCGACTCCGGGATGCTGACCTTCTAGGCAGAGGTGCAAAGAAAAAGTCCAGTGTCTGTGTTCTTTTGCCCATCTTAATCTTTTCTTTATATTGGCCAGTCTGAGATATGGCTTTTTCTTTGCAACTCTGAAGGTCAGCATCCCGGAGTCGCCTCTTCACTGTTTCTCAAACTAGACACACTAATGTATTTGTCCTCATGCTCAGTTGAGCACCGGGGCTTCCCACTCCTCTTTCTATTCTGGTTAGAGCCAGTTTGCGCTGTGCTGGGAAGGGAGTAGTACACAGCGTTGTACGAGATCTCCAGTTTCTTGGCAATTTCTCGCATGGAATAGCCTTCATTTCTCAGAACAAGAATAGACTGACGAGTTTCAGAAGAAAGTTATTTGTTTCCGGCCATTTTGAGCCTGTAATCGAACCCACAATTGCTGATGCTCCAGATACTCAACTAGTCTCAAGAAGGCCAGTTTTATTGCTTCTTTAATCAGCACAACAGTTTTCAGCTGTACTAACATAATTGCAAAAGGGTTTTCGAATGATCAATTAGCCTTTTAAAATGATAAACTTGGATTAGCAAACACAACGCACCATTGGAACACAGGACTGATGGTTGCTGATAATGGGCCTCTGTACGCCTATGTAGATATTCCATTAAAAATCAGCCGTTTCCAGCTACAATAGCCATTTACAACATTAACAATGTCTACACTGTATTTCTGATCAATTTGATGTTATTTTAATGGACAAAAACATTGCTTTTCTTTCGAAAACAAGGACATTTCTAAGTGACCCCAAACTTTTGAACGGTAGTGTATATATATCTATTTATGGTATTTACACTGAGGGTACAAAACATTAGGAACACCTGCTCTTTCCATGACAGACTGACCAGGTGAATCCAGGTGAAAGCTATGATCCCTTATTGATGTCACCTGTTACATCCACTTCAATCAGTGTAGATGAAGGGGAGGAGACAGGTTAAAGAAGGATTTTTAAGCCTTGAGACAATTGAGACATGGATTGTGTATGTGTGCCATTCAGAGGGTGAATGGGCCAGACAAAATATTTAAGTGCGTTTGAACGGGGTATGGTAGTAGGTGCCAGGAGCACCAGTTTGAGTGTATCAAGAACTGCAAAGCTTCTGGGTTTTTCACGCTCAACTGTTTCCTGTGTGTATCAAGAATGGCCCACCACAAAAAGGACATCCAGCCAACTTGACGTAACTGTGGGAAACATTGGAGTCAACATGGGCCAGCATCCCTGTGGAACGCTTTCGACACCTTGTAGAGTCCACGCCCCGACGAATTGAGGCTGTTCTGAGGGCAAAAAGGGGGGGGTGCAACTCAATATTTGGAAGGTGTTCCTAATGTTTTGTACACTCAGTGTAAATATGTAGCCTATATGCCTGTATTTTAGTGCTCCAAGCTGTTTATCAGGAGTTAGGGACACGTTTCTAACCATATCACATAACAATCATTGAACTCTGAATAGTCTCGTCTCTGTGCTGGTGATCCTCAATGAAGAGAGAGGGCATTAGAACTAGCACCCAAAGAGCAACCCTATAAGGAGATTAGGAAGGGTTAATCTTTTCCATGGCCATGCAAAGTAATGCACAGGATGACAGAGGACATAGACTACAGTATGATGACAGACTACAGTATGATGACAGAGGACATAGACTACAGGATGATGACAGAAGGCATAGGCTACAGGATGATGACAGAGGGCATAGACTACTTACTGTATGATGACAGAGGACATAGACTACAGTATGATGACATAGACTACAGTATGATGACAGACTACAGTATGATGACAGACTACAGTATGATGACAGAGGACATAGACTACAGTATGATGACAGAGGACAGAGGATATATACTACAGTATGATGACAGAGGACATAGACTACAGTATGATGACAGAGGATATAGACTACAGTATGATGACAGAATACATAGACTACTGTATGATGACATAGACTACAGTATGATGACAGAGGACATAGACTACAGGATGATGACAGAAGGCATAGGCTACAGGATGATGACAGAGGGCATAGACTACTTACTGTATGATGACAGAGGACATAGACTACTGTATGATGACAGAGGGCATAGGCTACTGTATGATGACAGAGGACATAGACTACTGTATGATGACAGAGGACATAGGCTACAGGATGATGACAGAGGGCATAGGCTACAGGATGATGACAGAGGACATAGGCTACAGGATGATGACAGAGGACATAGGCTACAGGATGATGACAGAGGACATAGACTACAGGATGATGACAGAGGACATAGACTACTGTATGATGACAGAGGGCATAGACTACAGGATGATGACAGAGGGCATAGGCTACAGGATGATGACAGAGGACATAGACTACAGGATGATGACAGAGGACATAGGCTACAGGATGATGACAGAGGACATAGACTACTGTATGATGACAGAGGGCATAGACTACAGGATGATGACAGAGTACATAGGCTACAGGATGATGACAGACTACAGTATGAAGACAGAGGACATAGGCTACAGGATGATGACAGAGGACATAGGCTACAGGATGATGACAGAGGACATAGACTACTGTATGATGACAGAGGGCATAGACTACAGGATGATGACAGAGGGCATAGGCTACTGTATGATGACAGACTACAGTATGAAGACAGAGGACATAGGCTACAGGATGATGACAGAGGACATAGGCTACAGGATGATGACAGAGGACATAGGCTACAGGATGATGACAGAGGACATAGACTACTGTATGATGACAGAGGGCATAGACTACAGGATGATGACAGAGGGCATAGGCTACAGGATGATGACAGAGGACATAGACTACAGGATGATGACAGAGGACATAGACTACTGTATGATGACAGAGGACATAGACTACTGTATGATGACAGAGGACATAGACTACAGGATGATGACAGAGGACATAGACTACTGTATGATGACAGAGGACATAGGCTACAGGATGATGACAGAGGGCATAGGCTACAGGATGATGACAGAGGACATAGGCTACAGGATGATGACAGAGGACATAGGCTACAGGATGATGACAGAGGACATAGACTACTGTATGATGACAGAGGGCATAGGCTACAGGATGATGACAGAGGACATAGGCTACAGGATGATGACAGAGGACATAGGTTACAGGATGGCACTGCATGCAATTGCGAGCTCTATGTGGAAATGTATAAAACAACTATATGTTAACAGGCTACAGAATGATAAAGCCCAGGGCTGCTTCATCCTGCTGGGTGACATGAAATTACAAGAACTCCACATGATGACTTTAACCGTTTTAATTGAAAGAATTAGCCTAACCCTAAATGGAAATAATTAGCCTGACCCTAAATGGAAATAATTAGCCTAACCCTAAATGGAAATCATTAGCCTTACCCTAAATGGAAATAATTAGCCTGACCCTAAATGGAAATAATTAGCCTAACCCTAAATTGAAATAATTAGCCTAACCCTAAATGGAAATAATTAGCCTAACCCTAAATGGAAATAATTAGCCTTACCCTAAATGGAAATAATTAGCCTAACCCTAAATGGAAAGAAATTACTGCATAAAGTCTGCATGATGACTTCAATAGTATGTGCATGAAATGAATAACATGCTACTTGACACTAGAATGACACTAGAATGACACTCATGATGACTTCCATCATCTGTGTGAGAAATGAATAGTGCCACACTGACTTAGAAACAGATTGCAGTTGTCTGTGGAATGCTCAACCTACGGCCGTCTACTGTATAATCACAAATATTATCAAAGAAGTTCTGTTCTTTTCTTCATTCTTGCTTTGTCCCCATTTGCTTTCTGTAGCCTTGTACTGTACCCAGAGAAATAGCATTAGTAATTGTAAATAACAGCTAATGCAGCGCTTTCTTTCTAATGACTGTGACACCATATATCCTCTGTTCTCTTCCTCCCTCCAGACAGGATAGATAACAGGCTGGAGTATAATGTTCATCAGAACCACACAGTCTTCTTCCACCCAGAAGACAGTGATGAGCTCTACGTTGGAGGGACAGACTTTGTCTTTCAGATTGATGTGGAGTGCAGTCGAATCATAGAGGTTGGTATTCGCAGTCACTGTTCCCTTTCCTTCCTTCCTAAGATCACAATGATCTGTTTTGATCATAGACAAATAGAAAATCCCATTTCACTAGTTATTTTGCTTCTTGTGATGATCATTTTCTATGCAGTGCCCTTGTAATGATTATTCGTATCATACAGTATGTTGAATGCCATATTCCCCTTTCTAGAAAATGTTACTTGTTTGTTGGGTTAGTCTCACAGGGCTATTTTGTAACACATTTGTAACTGTTTGTAACAAATGACTGTCTGGCCCTTTGAGATATATATTAGGCATTGTGTTTGCTACAAAGGCCAGACATTAAAGTATAACGCCAATGCCAGCGCAGGCTACATATCCAGTTAGACATCTCAAAGCTATCAGCCAAATTGCGTTGGCATTTGGACAATAGGAATGTCAGCCTCACTGTCAGCACCTGCTGATTTAACGATTCCGTGGAGAAAAGACAGAACAGTCAACTCAACATGTTGACGATGTCCAGACTGGAACAAGCTAATTTATGCTATTAAACAGAACGCTGTCAGGATACGCCTATCATCCAATAGAAACAGTAGTTCGGATAGGTAGGTTTCAGTTTCAATCAAATTTCACTCGTGTGTTTTATAAAGCCCTTTTTACATCAGCAGTTGTCACAAAGTGCTTTACAGAAACCCACACTACAACCCCAGAGAGCAAGCAATGCAGAAACCCACACTACAACCACAGAGAGCAAGCAATGCAGAAACCCACACTACAACCCCAGAGAGCAAGCAATGCAGAAACCCACACTACAACCCCAGAGGGCAAGCAATGCAGAAACCCACACTACAACCCCAGAGAGCAAGCAATGCAGAAACCCACACTACAACCCCAGAGGGCAAGCAATGCAGAAACCCACACTACAACCCCAGAGGGCAAGCAATGCAGAAACCCACACTACAACCCCAAAGAGCAAGCAATGCAGAAACCCACACTACAACCCCAAAGAGCAAGCAATGCAGAAACCCACACTACAACCCCAGAGAGCAAGCAATGCAGAAACCCACACTACAACCCCAGAGGGCAAGCAATGCAGAAACCCACACTACAACCCCAGAGGGCAAGCAATGCAGAAACCCACACTACAACCCCAGAGAGCAAGCAATGCAGAAACCCACACTACAACCCCAAAGAGCAAGCAATGCAGAAACCCACACTACAACCCCAGAGAGCAAGCAATGCAGAAACCCACACTACAACCCCAGAGAGCAAGCAATGCAGAAACCCACACTACAACCCCAGAGAGCAAGCAATGCAGAAACCCACACTACAACCCCAGAGAGCAAGCAATGCAGAAACCCACACTACAACCCCAGAGAGCAAGCAATGCAGAAACCCACACTACAACCCCAGAGAGCAAGCAATGCAGAAACCCACACTACAACCCCAGAGAGCAAGCAATGCAGAAACCCACACTACAACCCCAGAGAGCAAGCAATGCAGAAACCCACACTACAACCCCAAAGAGCAAGCAATGCAGAAACCCACACTACAACCCCAGAGAGCAAGCAATGCAGAAACCCACACTACAACCCCAGAGAGCAAGCAATGCAGAAACCCACACTACAACCCCAGAGAGCAAGCAATGCAGAAACCCACACTACAACCCCAGAGAGCAAGCAATGCAGAAACCCACACTACAACCCCAGAGAGCAAGCAATGCAGAAACCCACACTACAACCCCAGAGAGCAAGCAATGCAGAAACCCACACTACAACCCCAGAGAGCAAGCAATGCAGAAACCCACACTACAACCCCAGAGAGCAAGCAATGCAGAGGAAGAAGCACATTTAGTTATATTAACAATGGTATGAGGAATGTTTCCATTCAAGCTGAAAATACTGTGTGTTTGGTGGTATTTAGGGGATAAATGCTGCTATGTCAAATATTTACGCTGGTGCCCGAGTTAGTTCTTAGAATCTGGATACTGATATGAAAGCCATGCGTTCATCTTGAGTTAAGCAATAACCTGGACGATGGAAAAATATATGTTGGTTTGCAGTGTGGAAACCTCCTGATTCAGCCAAGGCCGTATACAGCTCCGAGGCAGGGAAGGTAAAACTGGGGAATGTTGTTGACTGACTGTTTTCTCCATCGTGTATTTTCTCCTGCAGTTGTTCCCACTCAGCACGACAGGTGGACAGACGTGTGGAGAGGTGAGTGAGTCCGTATGCAGCGCCTTCAGAAAGTATTCACACCTCTTGACTTATTCCACATTTTGATTGTTACAGCCTGAATTCAAAATGGATGAACTATAAAAATGTTCTCACCCATAAACACACAATACCCCATAATGACAAAGTCAAAACATGTTTTTAGAAATTTTTGCAAAGTTATTGAAAATGAAATACAGAAATATCTCATTTTCATAAGTATTCACACCCCTGAGTCAATACTTTGGAGAAGCACCTTTGGCAGCGATTACAGCTGTGAGTCTTTTTGGGTAAGTCTCTAAGAGCTTTGCACACCTGGATTGTTCAATATTTCCCATTTATTCTTATCAAAATTCTTCAACCTCTGTCAAATTGGTTGTTGATCATTGCTAGACAACCATTTTCAGGTCTTGCCATAGATTTTAAAGTAGATTTAAGTCAAAACTGTAACTCGGCCACTCAGGAACATTCAATGTCGTCTTGGTAAGCAACTCCAGTGTAGATTTGGCCTTGTGTTTTAGGTTATTGTCCTGCTGAAAGGTGAATTCATCTCCCAGTGTCTGGTGGAAAGCAGACTGAACCAGGTTTTCCTCTAGGATGTTGCCTGTGCTTAGCTCCATTCCGTTAATTTTTTTATCCTGAAAAACTCCCCAGTTTTTAACGATTACAAGCATACCCATAACATGATGCAGCCACCACCATGCTTGAAAATATGGAGAGAGAGGTACTCAGTAATGTGTTGTATGGATTTGCCCCAAACATAACACTTTGTATTTGGGACCAAAAAGTGAATTGCTTTGCCAAATTTTTTTGCAGTATAACTTTAGTGCCTTGTTGCAAACCGGATGCATGTTTTGGAATATTTTTCTGTATAAACTGACAGGTTATAATCAACAATATAAATGGTATATAAAACTGTATTAACTGACAGGTTATAATCAACAATTTTAAATTGTATATAAAACAATACTAACTGACAGGTTTATATTGAAAGTTGACAACACCCTGATTCATATTAGCGTCTACTAGGAATATTTAGAGACTTCCTCAGTGCCAGCGGATCAGCGCTAAGCATAGCAGATACACACAACTCATTTTAATCAGACTGAGAATAGATATGGTTCCGTTTCCCCCGGCTGTCTGAATAATATTCAACCTTTTGATTTAATTTACCCTTCAACCTTACTAAGCCCTGTACCTGAGTGCAAAGTGTGACGGTGCAATGCACCTGACTTTTGTGTATTTCATATGCTAATGTTTCAATTGTATCTGTCCTTACTAATATGATTGATTGATTGATTTTATTATAATGTCATGCATCTTCATGATGCCCAGCCCACATGGGCTTATAAGACACTATATGATTAGTAATCAAATAAAATGATCATACTTAAATATTCACCTACCTACCTACCTAGCTACCCACCTACATACCACGAACATAGACATTTGCATTTCTACTGAAATTAAAACAATTGAAACACAAAAACCAAAACCTTTCAGTTATACAACTTATATAGTCGCGTATTCTATGGAAATAACATGTGCAACCAGGACATTCAAGTCTTTCTCCATCACTACTCCAGAACAGTTCTGGTTTCTGTTTCTCCATCACTACTCCAGAACAGTTCTGGTTTCTGGTTCGCCATCATTACTCCAGAACAGTTCTGGTTTCTGGTTCTCCATCACTACTCCAGAACAGTTCTGGTTTCTGGTTCTGCATCACTACTCCAGAACAGTTCTGGTGTCTGTTGTTGCATTTTTTCAAACAAGGTTTCTCTTCAATCATCATATAGACGACAGTAAAGTTCATTCTCTATGTCCCCTAAATAAAAAGTGAACTTCATTCATTCTCTGCTGAATTTGATAAACAACTAAATAGACAGCTGGCTTACTGCATGTGCTGAACTCCTGTAACTACTGGGGGGGCAGGTAGCTTAGTGGTTAAGAGCGTTGTGCCAGTAACCGAAAGGTCGCTGGTTCTAATCCCAGAGCCGACTAGGAGCAAGGCACTTAACCCTAATTGCTCCTGTAAGTCGCTCTGGATAAGAGCGTCTGCTAAATGACTAAAATGTAACTACTGGCAGCAAGCCAGCTGTCTATGTTGTTGTTAATCAGCTTCAGCTCATGCAGCAAGCCAGCCGTCTCTTTCTGGTCCATCCCACTGGTGTTGGTAACGATGTTGACCTTCAACTGTTGCTTTAGTTGTAGAGGTTTTTTTTGTAGTGATGTACTGTAATTACAAACTTTGTTTTGTTCAATGTTTGACACGATACTCAACCCACGCTTTTCTAATTGATTAGCTGATGGGAGTGACGTTCTGATTCTAACCCCTTCCCAGGGTCCGTGTGAGAATGTCATCACTGTTATCCAGAAGTTTCAGGACAGTCTGTTTGTCTGTGGGACCAATGGGAACAAGCCTCAGTGCTGGAAGCTGGTGAGGATTGGTTGATTATTTCCTGCTTTATTAGACAGCTGTAGAACCAGAGGAAGGTTGGAGACGGGGATTGAACCCTGGTCTCCTGTGGGGAGGCAAATACAGCATGTGCTGACAGCCGAGGGTGTTAAGGAATGTGGCAAAGCTGCCCACCCAGCGTGGCTTTCTCACTATAGTTCATAGCTAGTCCACCCAGCGTGGCTTTCTCACTATAGTTCATAGGGAGTCCACCCAGCGTGGCTTTCTCACTATAGTTCATAGGTAGTCCACCCAGCGTGGCTTTCTCACTATAGTTCATAGCTAGTCCACCCAGCGTGGCTTTCTCACTATAGTTCATAGGGAGTCCACCCAGCGTGGCTTTCTCACTATAGTTCATAGGTAGTCCACCCAGCGTGGCTTTCTAACTATAGTTCATAGCTAGTCCACCCAGCGTGGCTTTCTCACTATAGTTCATAGCTAGTCCACCCAGCGTGGCTTTCTAACTATAGTTCATAGCTAGTCCACCCAGCGTGGCTTTCTCACTATAGTTCATAGGGAGTCCACCCAGCGTGGCTTTCTCACTATAGTTCATAGCTAGTCCACCCAGCGTGGCTTTCTCACTATAGTTCATAGGGAGTCCACCCAGCGTGGCTTTCTCACTATAGTTCATAGGGAGTCCACCCAGCGTGGCTTTCTCACTATAGTTCATAGCTAGTCCACCCAGCGTGGCTTTCTCACTATAGTTCATAGCTAGTCCACCCAGCGTGGCTTTCTCACTATAGTTCATAGGGAGTCCACCCAGCGTGGCTTTCTAACTATAGTTCATAGCTAGTCCACCCAGCGTGGCTTTCTCACTATAGTTCATAGCTAGTCCACCCAGAGTGGCTTTCTAACTATAGTTCAATTGTGAAACTATGATGATGTATTGTTATGTAAAAGTATGTTTTCTTTTCCACTATCTAATATGTTTTCATATGCTACGTCATTCGAAATCTTCTATCACATATGTTTTCATGGAATGTGTCCCAAATGTCCCCCTATTGGCTATGGGCCCTGGTCCAAAGTGGTGCACTACATAGGGAATAGGGTGCCATTTGGCTAAGGGTCCTGGTCAAAAGTGGTGCACTACATAGGGAATAGGGTTCCATTTGGCTAAGGGTCCTGGTCAAAAGTGGTGCACTACATAGGGAATAGGGTGCCATTTGGCTATGGGCCCTGGTCTAAAGTGGTGCTCTACATAGGGAATAGGGTGCCATTTGGCTATGGGCCCTGGTCTAAAGTAGTGCACTAGATAGGGAATAGGGTGCCATTTGGCTATGGGCTCTGGTCTAAAGTGGTGCACTACATAGGGAATAGGGTGCCATTTGGCTATGGGCCCTGGTCTAAAGTAGTGCACTACATAGGGAATAGGGTGCCATTTGGCTATGGGCCCTGGTCAAAAGTGGTGCACTACATAGGGAATAGGGTGCCATTTGGGAGTCAACCATTGTGATCTTTTGGTTCCTGTTTTGATGAGTGTTTCCTGTGTTTATGCCACAGTATTCTCAGATGCCCAATCACACACATGAGATAGTTGAGAGTTACGAAGGCACTGGACTGTCTCCTTACGTCTACTCCCAGAACGCACTTTCCCTCACTGTAGGTATGTTGAACACAGAGCTGTGGACTGTGGTCTTCACTAGAAGACTAATGTAACATTCAGTTGTTCAGTGGCAGAGATACACTATGTAAACAAAAGTATGTGGACACCTCTTCAAATTAGTGAATTCAGCTATTTCAGCCACACCTGTTGCTGACAGGTGTATAAAATCGAGCACACAGCCATGCAATCTCCATAGACAAACATTGGCAGTAGAATGGCCTTACTGAAGAGCTCAGTGACATTCAACGTGGCACCGTCATAGAATTGCCACCTTTCCAACAAGTCAGTTCGTCAAATGTCTGCCCTGCTAGAGCTGCCCTGGTCAACTGTAAGTGCTGTTATTGTGAAGTGGAAACATCTAGGAGCAACAACGGCTCAGCTGTGAAGTGGTAGGCCACACAAGCACACAGAACGGGACCACCGAGTACTGAAGCGCGTAGTGCGTAAAAATCGTCTGTCCTCGGTTACAACACTCACTATCGAGTTCCAAACTGCCTCTGTAAGCAACGTCAGCACAATAACTGTTCTTCGGGGGCTTCATGAAATGGGTTTCCATGAGCAACCACACACAAGCCTAAGATTACCATGCACAATGCCAAGCGTTGGCTGGAGTGGTGTAAAGCTTGCGGCCATTGGACTCTGGAGCAGTGGAAACGTGTTCTCTGGAGTGATGAATCATGCTTCACCATCTGGCAGTCTGACGGACTAATCTGGGTTTGGCGGATGCCAGGAGAACGCTACCTGCCCCAACTCATAGTGCCAACTGTAAAGTTTGGCGGAGGAGGAATAATGGTCTGGGACTGTTTTTCATGGCTCAGGCTAGACACCTTAGTTCCAGTGAAGGGAAATCTTAACGCTACAGCATACAATGACATTCAAGATGATTCTGTCCTTCCAACATTGTGGCAACAGTTTGGGAAGGCCCTTTCCTGTTTCAGCATGGCAATGCCCCCCGTGCACAAAGCGAGGTCCATACAGAAATGGTTTGTCGAGATCGGTGTGGAAGAACTTGACTGACCTGGACAGAGCCCTGACCTCAATCCCATCGAACGCCTTTGGGATGAATTGGAACGCCGACTGCGAGCCAAGCCTAATCGCCCAACATCAGTGCCCAACCTCACTAATGCTCTTGTGGCTGAATGGAAGCAAGTCCCCGCAGCAATGTTCCAACATCTAGTGGAAAGCCTTCCCAGAAGAGTGGAGGCTGTTATAGCAGCAAAGGGGGGACCAACTCCATATTAATGCCCAGGATTTTGGAATGAGATGTTTGACGAGCAGGTGTCCACATACTTCTGGTCATGTAGTGTATAACTACCCAATCAGATCCCTTGGCGTAGAATACATATGTTTTCACTAAAATGCAATGAATTATTGAATGCCTGTTTGTTTGTTTGTGTGTGTGTGACTTGAGATCTTCATACTATATAACCACCTAATAAATTCCAGTAGAAATACCTTATAAAATGTGTTTTTTTTTTTTACTAGAATGCAATGCGTGATTGAATATGTTTGCTTCCTGGTTGTAAGGGGGGTCTGTGGTGTTGTTTTAGAGGGGGATCTATATGCTGCTGCTCCCTTATACAGCGATGGGAGCTCACTACAGTTCAGAAGGAAAGCTGGCAGCAGAACCAATGTATGGATGTACAACAAATGGGTGACCGGTACGTTAACAGATATATATATATATATATGCCATTTAGCAGACACTTTTATCCAAAGCGACTTACAGTCATGTGTGCATATTTTATATATATATAAATGTGATAATGTATACATTTGATAAGGTGTTAATGTGGTGATGTATTCATAGATAATGTATTAATGTGATGATGTGTTAATAGATAATGTATTAATGTATATAGAATAGAACACAAAATACTTTAAACAGTCAGAAATGACTCCCAAACCAGAGTTGGTAGATTAAGTTGAAGTGGGTCGATGTTGCTCTTAGCCTACATATCCTCGAACACTATGGCCCATTTCCCCCAGACAGATAAGGAGATTTCCCATTTAAAGTGCTTCTAAGTCAACGGCTATATGCTTAATCTGTGTTTGAGAAACAGCTCTTCAGACTCTCAGTGCTTTATCAGCCTGAAGCAAACTATCCCTGACATGACATTTAGTTTACACTCTCGGTGCGTCCCAAATCAAATCAAATCAATTGTATTTATAAAGCCGTTTTTAACATCAGCAGATGTCACAAAGTGCTTATACAGAAACCCAGTCTAAAACCCCAGACAGCAAGCAATGCAGATGTAGAAGCACGGTGGCTAGGAAAAACTCCCTAGAAAGGCAGAAACCTAGGAAGAAACCTAGAGAGGAACCAGGCTCTGAGGGGTGGCCAGTCCTCTTCTGGCTGTACTGGGTAGAGAGGAATCAGGCTCTGAGGGGAGGCCAGTCCCCTTCTGGCTGTACTGGGTAGAGAGGAACCAGGCTCTGAGGGGTGACCAGTCCTCTACTGGCTGTACTGGGTAGACCAGAGGAACCAGGCTCTGAGGGGTGGCCAGTCCTCTACTGGCTGTACTGGGTAGACCAGAGGAACCAGGCTCTGAGGGGTGACCAGTCCTCTGCTGGCTGTACTGGGTAGAGAGGAACCAGGCTCTGAGGGGTGGCCAGTCCTCTACTGGCTGTACTGGGTAGAGAGGAACCAGGCTCTGAGGGGTGGCCAGTCCTCTACTGGCTGTACTGGGTAGAGAGGAACCAGGCTCTGAGGGGTGGCCAGTCCTCTTCTGGCTGTACTGGGTAGAGAGGAACCAGGCTCTGAGGGGTGGCCAGTCCTCTACTGGCTGTACTGGGTAGAGAGGAACCAGGCTCTGAGGGGTGGCCAGTCCTCTACTGGCTGTGCCGGGTGGAGATTATAACAGTACATGGCCATTAAGGCCAGATTGTTCTTCAAGATGTTCAAACGTTCCATAGATGACCAGCAGGGTCCAATAATAATCCCAGTGGTTGTAGAGGGTGGAACAGGTCAGTACATCAGGAGTAAATGTCAGTTGGCTTTTCATAGCCGAGCATTCAGAGGTGGAGACAGCAGCATAGCCACAGAATAGCCACAGTGCAGCTTAATTAGTGAAATCCTTTTCTTTCCGTCTCCTCTTCGGCGGGTCAGCATATCTGCCAGACCAAGGCTACTAGCTACGTCATGATTTAAGGTGGCAGACTTGGCTCTGTGGCTGTTAATCATGGATTAGTTTGGATGGAACTCTCTCTCTCAGGGTTCATCAGTGTTAGTACTTTCTGTTGATGCACTGAAACACCCATGTGTTCTGTTGTTTTCTTTCTGATACGTTCTTCAGAGTATGCCGTGATGAGATGCGACGTGTTTGTTTCTGATTACCTTTTGTGGGCAGAAATTATTGTGTAATCGTAGGCTAGGTAGTGGAACATTATAAATGATAATTGGAAACAAATGTATTGAGTGTTTATAGAGGAATTGGTTGATTTGATTGATTGATATTCAATGTCCTCCCAGAGCCCACGTTCATCTCCGCCTGCTGGGTGAGACGCAGGGAGGAGCCAGCCAATGAGAAGATATATATCTTCTTCAGGGAGAAGAACTCTGACAGCAGCCCGGAGGCTGATCCCTGGATCTCTAGGGTAGCACAAGTCTGTAAGGTAAGATGGTGGGACGGAGACAGTCTGTTAGATGGTGGGATAGAGACAGTCTGTTAGAGACAGTCTGTTAGAGACAGTCTGTTAGATGGTGGGATGGAGACAGTCTGTTAGAGACAGTCTGTTAGATGGTGGGATAGAGACAGTCTGTTAGATGGTGGGACGGAGACAGTCTGTTAGATGGTGGGATAGAGACAGTCTGTTAGAGACAGTCTGTTAGAGACAGTCTGTTAGAGACAGTCTGTTAGATGGTGGGATGGAGACAGTCTGTTAGAGACAGTCTGTTAGATGGTGGGATAGAGACAGTCTGTTAGATGGTGGGACGGAGACAGTCTGTTAGATGGTGGGATAGAGACAGTCTGTTAGATGGTGGGATAGAGACAGTCTGTTAGATGGTGGGATAGAGACAGTCTGTCAGATGGTGGGATAGAGACAGTCTGTTAGATGGTGGGATGGAGACAGTCTGTCAGATGGTGGGATAGAGACAGTCTGTTAGATGGTGGGATGGAGACAGTCTGTTAGATGGTGGGATAGAGACAGTCTGTTAGATGGTGGGATAGAGACAGTATGTTAGAGACAGTCTGTTAGATGGTGGGATAGAGACAGTCTGTTAGATGGTGGGATGGAGACAGTCTGTTAGATGGTGGGATGGAGACAGTCTGTTAGATGGTGGGATGGAGACAGTCTGTTAGATGGTGGGATAGAGACAGTCTGTTAGATGGTGGGATAGAGACAGTCTGTCAGATGGTGGGATAGAGACAGTCTGTTAGATGGTGGGATGGAGACAGTCTGTTAGATAGTGGGATAGAGAGTCTGTTAGAGACAGTCTGTTAGATGGTGGGATGGAGACAGTCTGTTATATGGTGGAATAGAGACAGTCTGTTAGATGGTGGGATGGAGACAGTCTGTTAGATGGTGGGATGGAGACAGTCTGTTAGATGGTGGGATAGAGACAGTCTGTTAGATGGTGGGATGGAGACAGTCTGTTAGATGGTGGGATAGAGACAGTCTGTTAGAGACAGTCTGTTAGAGACAGTCTGTTAGAGACAGTCTGTTAGAGACAGTCTGTTAGATGGTGGGATGGAGACAGTCTGTTAGAGACAGTCTGTTAGATGGTGGGATAGAGACAGTCTGTTAGATGGTGGGACGGAGACAGTCTGTTAGATGGTGGGATAGAGACAGTCTGTTAGAGACAGTCTGTTAGATGGTGGGATAGAGACAGTCTGTTAGATGGTGGGATAGAGACAGTCTGTCAGATGGTGGGATAGAGACAGTCTGTTAGATGGTGGGATGGAGACAGTCTGTCAGATGGTGGGATAGAGACAGTCTGTTAGATGGTGGGATGGAGACAGTCTGTTAGATGGTGGGATAGAGACAGTCTGTTAGATGGTGGGATAGAGACAGTATGTTAGAGACAGTCTGTTAGATGGTGGGATATAGACAGTCTGTTAGATGGTGGGATGGAGACAGTCTGTTAGATGGTGGGATGGAGACAGTCTGTTAGATGGTGGGATGGAGACAGTCTGTTAGATGGTGGGATAGAGACAGTCTGTTAGATGGTGGGATAGAGACAGTCTGTCAGATGGTGGGATAGAGACAGTCTGTTAGATGGTGGGATGGAGACAGTCTGTTAGATGGTGGGATAGAGAGTCTGTTAGAGACAGTCTGTTAGATGGTGGGATGGAGACAGTCTGTTATATGGTGGAATAGAGACAGTCTGTTAGATGGTGGGATAGAGACAGTCTGTTAGATGGTGGGATAGAGACAGTCTGTTAGATGGTGGGATAGAGACAGTCTGTTAGATGGTGGGATAGAGACAGTCTGTTAGATAGTGGGATAGAGACAGTCTGTTAGATGGTGGGATAGAGACAGTCTGTCAGATGGTGGGATAGAGACAGTCTGTTAGATGGTGGGATAGAGACAGTCTGTTAGATAGTGGGATAGAGACAGTCTGTTAGAAACAGTCTGTTAGATTGTGGGATAGAGACAGTCTGTTAGATGGTGGGATAGAGACAGTCTGTTAGATGGTGGGATAGAGACAGTCTGTTAGATGGTGGGATAGAGACAGTCTGTTAGATGGTGGGATAGAGACAGTCTGTTAGAGACAGTCTGTTAGATGGTGGGATAGAGACAGTCTGTTAGATGGTGGGATAGAGACAGTCTGTTAGATGGTGGGATAGAGACAGTATGTTAGAGACAGTCTGTTAGATGGTGGGATAGAGACAGTCTGTTAGAGACAGTCTGTTAGATGGTGGGATAGAGACAGTCTGTTAGATGGTGGGATAGAGACAGTCTGTTAGATGGTGGGATGGAGACAGTCTGTTAGATGGTGGGATAGAGAGTCTGTTAGAGACAGTCTGTTAGATGGTGGGATAGAGACAGTCTGTTAGAGACAGTCTGTTAGATGGTGGGATAGAGACAGTCTGTTAGATGGTGGGATGGAGACAGTCTGTTAGATGGTGGGATAGAGAGTCTGTTAGAGACAGTCTGTTAGATGGTGGGATAGAGACAGTCTGTTAGATGGTGGGATAGAGACAGTCTGTTAGATAGTGGGATGGAGACAGTCTGTTAGATGGTGGGATAGAGACAGTCTGTCAGATGGTGGGATAGAGACAGTCTGTTAGATGGTGGGATAGAGACAGTCTGTTAGATAGTGGGATAGAGACAGTCTGTTAGAAACAGTCTGTTAGATTGTGGGATAGAGACAGTCTGTTAGATGGTGGGATAGAGACAGTCTGTTAGATGGTGGGATAGAGACAGTCTGTTAGAGACAGTCTGTTAGATTGTGGGATAGAGACAGTCTGTTAGATGGTGGGATAGAGACAGTCTGTTAGATGGTGGGATAGAGACAGTCTGTTAGATGGTGGGATAGAGACAGTCTGTTAGATAGTGGGATAGAGACAGTCTGTTAGAAACAGTCTGTTAGATTGTGGGATAGAGACAGTCTGTTAGATGGTGGGATAGAGACAGTCTGTTAGATGGTGGGATAGAGACAGTCTGTTAGAGACAGTCTGTTAGATGGTGGGATAGAGACAGTCTGTTAGAGACAGTCTGTTAGATGGTGGGATAGAGACAGTCTGTTAGATGGTGGGATAGAGACAGTCTGTTAGATGGTGGGATGGAGACAGTCTGTTAGATGGTGGGATAGAGACAGTCTGTTAGATGGTGGGACAGAGACAGTCTGTTAGATGGTGGGATGGAGACAGTCTGTTAGATGGTGGGATAGAGACAGTCTGTTAGATGGTGGGATGGAGACAGTCTGTTAGATGGTGGGATGGAGACAGTCTGTTAGATGGTGGGATGGAGACAGTCTGTTAGATGGTGGGATAGAGACAGTATGTTAGATGGTGGGATAGAGACAGTCTGTTAGATAGTGGGATAGAGACAGTCTGTTAGAGACAGTCTGTTAGATTGTGGGATAGAGACAGTCTGTTAGATGGTGGGATAGAGACAGTCTGTTAGATGGTGGGATAGAGACAGTCTGTTAGATGGTGGGATAGAGACAGTCTGTTAGATGGTGGGATAGAGACAGTCTGTTAGATGGTGGGATAGAGACAGTCTGTTAGATGGTGGGATAGAGACAGTCTGTTAGATGGTGGGATAGAGACAGTCTGTTAGATGGTGGGATGGAGACAGTCTGTTAGAGACAGTCTGTTAGATGGTGGGATAGAGACAGTCTGTTAGATGGTGGGATAGAGACAGTCTGTTAGAGACAGTCTGTTAGAGACAGTCTGTTAGATGGTGGGATGGAGACAGTCTGTTAGAGACAGTCTGTTAGATGGTGGGATGGAGACAGTCTGTTAGATGGTGGGATGGAGACAGTCTGTTAGATGGTGGGATAGAGACAGTCTGTTAGATGGTGGGATAGAGACAGTCTGTTAGATGGTGGGATAGAGACAGTCTGTTAGAAACAGTCTGTTAGATGGTGGGATGGAGACAGTCTGTTAGATGGTGGGATAGAGACAGTATGTTAGATGGTGGGATAGAGACAGTCTGTTAGATAGTGGGATAGAGACAGTCTGTTAGAGACAGTCTGTTAGATGGTGGGATAGAGACAGTCTGTTAGATGGTGGGATAGAGACAGTCTGTTAGATGGTGGGATAGAGACAGTCTGTTAGATGGTGGGATAGAGACAGTCTGTTAGATGGTGGGATAGAGACAGTCTGTTAGATGGTGGGATAGAGACAGTCTGTTAGATGGTGGGATAGAGACAGTCTGTTAGATGGTGGGATGGAGACAGTCTGTTAGAGACAGTCTGTTAGATGGTGGGATAGAGACAGTCTGTTAGATGGTGGGATAGAGACAGTCTGTTAGAGACAGTCTGTTAGAGACAGTCTGTTAGATGGTGGGATGGAAACAGTCTGTTAGAGACAGTCTGTTAGATGGTGGGATGGAGACAGTCTGTTAGATGGTGGGATGGAGACAGTCTGTTAGATGGTGGGATAGAGACAGTCTGTTAGATGGTGGGATAGAGACAGTCTGTTAGATGGTGGGATAGAGACAGTCTGTTAGATGGTGGGATAGAGACAGTCTGTTAGATGGTGGGATAGAGACAGTCTGTTAGATGGTGGGATAGAGACAGTCTGTTACATGGTGGGATAGTGACAGTCTGTTAGAAACAGTCTGTTAGATGGTGGGATGGATAGAGACAGTCTGTTAGAAACAGTCTGTTAGATGGTGGGATGGAGACAGTCTGTTAGATGGTGGGATAGAGACAGTCTGTTAGAGACAGTCTGTTAGATGGTGGGATAGAGACAGTCTGTTAGATGGTGGGATAGAGACAGTCTGTTAGATGGTGGGATAGAGACAGTCTGTTAGATGGTGGGATAGAGACAGTCTGTTAGAGACAGTCTGTTAGATGGTGGGATGGAGACAGTCTGTTAGATGGTGGGATAGAGACAGTCTGTTAGATGGTGGGATAGAGACAGTCTGTTAGAGACAGTCTGTTAGATGGTGGGATAGAGACAGTCTGTTAGATGGTGGGATGGAGACAGTCTGTTAGATGGTGGGATGGATAGAGAGACAGTGGTAGTTGGTAAGGTAAGATGGGGTGACAGGCTAGTGACGGACTGGATGTTAGTTTGTATTTGTATCTATAAAGTATCCCCATTAGCAGCAGCTACTCTTCCTGGGGTCCAGCAAAATTAAGGCAGTTATACATTTTTAAAACATTACAATACATTCATAACAGATTTCACAACATATTAAGTGTGTGCCCTCAGGCCACTACTCCACCACTACCACATATCTACAGTACAAAATCCATGTGTACGTGTGTGTATAGTGCGTATGTTATCGTGTGTGTGTGTGTGCATGTGTCTGTGCCTATGTTTGTGTTGCTTTACAGTCCTGTTCCATAAGGTGTATTTTCATCTGTTTTTTAAATCTAATTTTACTTCTTGCATGAGTTACCTGATGTGGAATAGAGTTCCATGTAGTCATGGCTCTATGTAGTACTGTGCGCCTCCCGTAGTCTGTTCTGGACTAATGGACTGTGAAGAGACCAAGAGTTGACAGCTGTCTCCTCATCAGATAGATGCAAAAATCCTCTCCCCTGCCATGAGACTTGTCTCTGCCCCTGTGTAGTGTATTAAAATTATGTCTTTGTTAAATGTTTTGCATGAAGAAATGGAAGGTTGATTCTGGCTATCCAGAGGGAAGGTTTTAGCGTGACGTCACCTATGACAGACAGGAAGGGGGTGGTAAGATACGGGGATTGACCAGTAGAGGGAGCCAGTCAACTCTTGGGCTATATAAAGGGGGGAGCACTGACGAAGAGTTAGAATGCAGCATGATTTATTTGGGCTCTGATTCTCCGGATATTGTGTCCGTACTTACGCTGGAACCTCGTGGTTTGAATAAAGGCCTTTGAACCCGATCCAACCTAAGCAGACTTCTTGATTGACGACAACACCTTCCAATAACCATACACTACACCTGCTAAGAGATATGTTGCCTTAGAAGGTCAGCTGGTGATAAAACAATGGTGTTCCAGACTGTTCTACATTGTAAATACGGTTCAGTTCACATTACTGACAGAGGAAATTGAAAACCTGAAGGCAAATGAGCTTTTCTACTACGTCGTCAGCAGGACGGTGTTGTATGAGAGTCAAACAGTATCTTTCAGCTGCCAGTCTTCCACACACGGTTCCTCAGTATATGTAATATTTTGGTAATAATCTGAGTGGTGTTTCCTGTCGTTAGTCAACAGGGTGTGTTCATCCTGCAGCATAGCATTCTGGGGGAAGTTGAGGTCAGGTCCAATATTGACTATGCACCCAAGAGGGAAAGAGGTTGGGCCATCCTAGAAATGTTTTAGTGAAATATAATATAATATAATATATACAGTTTAGTAGACACTTTTATCCAAAGCGACTTACAGTCATGCGTGAATACATTTTTACATATGGATGGCCCCGGGAATCGAACCCACTATCCTGGCGTTGCAATGCTCTACCAAGATGCATGACAAGGTTATAAATGCTTTGTGAAGCCTCAATTCAATATGATTTATAAAGCCTTTATTAAGCGGTGCTTATGCCACCCTTTATGAAGCACAGGGTTATGTCATATTTGACATAGTGGGTTATGTCACATTTGACATTGGTGGTTATGTCACACAGTTATGCCACATTTATGAACCATGACATAAAGTTATAGATGATTTGTAACACTTATGTAGTGTTTATGAAGGCTTTATGATCCTGTAATAAATAGAACCAGTGTCAGCAGCAGGTGAAGGAAGTTGAACTGGTGTTGGTTGATGACCTCACTAGGTCAGTTAGTCTGAGAACAATGCCATTGTTTTCTGTTGGATATTTCCGCCATCCAGCTTTTTGTTTCTACCTTTTTTAGATAGCATGTGATTAGTACACAGTCTATTATTCATGAGTTTGGCCATGTGTCTCTGAGACGGGGAAGGAGAGGAGATGGAAAATATTCCCAGGGAGATTGATACTCACAGGAAATGAGAACCGGAGACCTGTCTGATGCTAGGGTTTGGCTTAGTGGTTAGTGTTTGCCTTGCCACTCCTATAGCATGAGTTATCTGAGACCAGGGTAGATTAACACTGTTTTTCCATCCAGCTCAGATGCAGTTCAGTGGTTGTTGATCTAGACCTACCCACTGGGCAAAAAGTGGTTGACTCAACGTTGTTTCATTTCAACCAAAAAATGCAACATGATGACGTTGAATCAATGTGGAAAACTGATTGGAATATCATTTTTGTTGTTGTTGATTTCATGTTGAATTCACGAATGTAAATCAAAACTAGACGTTGAACTGACATCTGTGGGTCCTTTAACACCTCAGATCCCAGATCTGTCTGGGCTTTGTAGCCAACTCCTGTGATCGTTGGTTCCTTTAACACCTCAGATCCCAGATCTGTCTGGGCTTTGTAGCCAACTCCTATGATCGTTGGGTCCTTTAACACCTCAGATCCCAGATCTGTCTGGGCTTTGTAGCCAACTCCTATGATCGTTGTGACGTGATTAGATATAGATTAGCAGTGTTTTCCATTCAGTTCAGACCCAGTTCAGACCCAGTTCAGACCCAGTTCAGACCCAGTTCAGACCCAGTTCGGACCCAGTTCAGCAGTTCAGTGGTTAGTGAACTGCAGTATGTATGACCTACCTATGGTATATTATCCTGGCTTAACACCTCCACTAGTCATGAAAAGATGAGGCCATAGCTACAGTGCACTATATATACAAAAGTATGTGGACACCTCTTCAAATGACAACTTGGATGGAAAATGACTGAGGATAAAAGTGGACGATATTGCCACTCCTATTGGCCATATCTTCAATTTAAGCCTACTAGAAAGTGTGTGCCCTCAGGCCTGGAGGGAAGCAAAAGTCATTCCACTGCCTAAGAATAGTGAAGCCCCTTTTACTGGCTGAAATAGCCGACCAATCAGCCTGTTACCAACCCTCTGTGTTTGACCAGACACAATGCTATTTTACAGTGAACTAATTGACAACAGACTTTCAGCATGATTATAGGGACGGACATTCAACAAGCACAGCACTTACACAAATTACTGTTGATTGGCTGAGAGAAATCGATGATAAAAAGATTGTGGGGGCTGTTTTGTTAGACTTCAGTGCGGCTTTTGACATTATCGATCATAGTCTGCTGCTGGAAAAACCTATGTGTTATGGCTTTACACCCCCTGCTATATTGTGGATAAAGAGTTACCTGTCTAACAGAACACAGAGGGTGTTCTTTAATGGAAGCCTCTCCAACATAATCCAGGTAGAGTCAGGCATTCCCCAGGGCAGCTGTCTAGGCCCCTTACTTTTTTCAATCTTTACTAACGACATGGCACTGGCCTTGTACAGTGCCTTCAGAAAGTATTCAGACCCCTTGACTTTATCCACATTTTGTTACGTTACAGCCTTATTCTGAAATGATTAAATAAATAAAAATCCTCAGCAATCTACACACAATACCGAAAACAGGTTTTGAGAAATTATTTACATAAGTATTCAGGCCCTTTGCAATGAGATTCGAAATTGAGTTCAGGTGCATCCTGTTTCCGTTGATCATCCTTGAGATGTTTCTACAACTTGATTGGAGTCCACCTGTGGTAAATTCAATTGTATGGACATGATTTGGAAAGGCACACAACTGTCTATATAAGGTCCCACAGTTGGCAGGGCATGTCAGAGCAAAACCAAGCCATGTGGTCAAAGGAATTGTCCGTAGAGCTCCGAGACAGGATTGTTTCGAGGCACAGATCTGGGGAAGGGTACCAAAACATTTCTGCAGCATTGAAGGTCCACAAGAACACAGTGGCCTCCATCATTCTTAAATTGAATACGTTTGGAACCACCAAGACTCTTCCTAGAGCTCACCGCCCGACCAAACTGAGGAATCGGGGCGAAGGTCACTCTGATGGTCACTCTCCTCTGTGGAGATGGGAGAACCTTCCAGAAGGACAACCATCTCTGCAGCACTCCACCAATCAGGCCTTTATGGTAGAGTGGCCAGACGGAAGCCACTCTTCAGTAAAAGGCACATGACAGCCCGCTTGGAGTTTGCCAAAAGGCACCTAAAGACTCTCAGACCATGAGAAACAAGGTTTTCTGGTCTGATGAAACCAAGATCGAACTCTTTGGCCTTAATGCCAAGCGTCACGTCTGGATGAAACCTGGCACCATCCCTACGGTGAAGCGTGGTGGTGGCAGAATCATGCTGTGGGGATGTTTTTCAGTGGCAGGGACTGGGACACTAGTCAGGATTGAGGCAAAGATGAACGGAGCAAAGTACAGAGAGATCGTTGATGACAACCTGCTCCATAGTGCTCAGGACCTCAGACTGTGGCGAAGGTTCACCTTCCGACAGGACAATGACCCTAAGCACACAGCCAAGACAACACAGGAGTGGCTTCGGGACAAGTCTCTGAATGTCCTTGAGTGGCTCAGCCAGAGCCCGGACTTGAACCAGATCGAACATCTCTAGAGAGACCTGAAAATAGCTGTGCAGCAACGCTCCCCATCCAACCTGACAGAGCTTGAGAGGATCTGCAGAGAAGAATGGGAGGGTCTGATTACTTATGTAAATGTAATATTTAAGTTTATTTATTTGTAATAAATATGCAAACAACCTGTTTTTGCTTTGTCATTATGGGGTATTGTGTGTAGATTGATGAGAGAAAAAAACAATTTAATCTATTTTAGAATAAGGCTGAAACGTAACAACGTCAGCTACCACAGCGACTGAAATGACTGCAACACTTAACAAAGAGCTGTAGTTAGATTTGGAATGGGTGGCAAGGAATAAGTTAGTCCTAAATATTTCAACAACTAAAAGCATTGTATTTGGGACAAATCATTCACTAAACCCAAAACTCAACTAAATCTTGTCATGAATAATGTGAAAATTGAGCAAGTTGAGGAGACTAAACTGATTGGAGTAACCCTGGATTGTAAACTGCCATGGTCAAAACATATTGATACAACAGTAGCTAAGATGGGGAGAAGTCTGTCCATAATAAAGCGCTGCTCAGCCTTCTTAACAGCACTATCAACAAGGCAGGTCCTACAGGCCCTAGTTTTGTCGCACCTGGACTACTGTTCAGTCGTGTGGTCAGGTGCCACAAAGAGGGACTTAGGAAAATTGCAATTGGCTCAGAACAGGGCAGCACGGCTGGCCCTTGGATGTACACAGAGAGCTAACATTGATAATATGCATGTCAATCTCTCCTGGCTCAAAGTGGAGGAGAGATTGACTTCATCACTACTTGTGTTTATGAGAGGTGTTGACATGTTGAAAACACCGAGCTGTCTGTTTGAACTACTGGCACACAGCTCAGACACCCATGCATACCCCACAAGACATGCCACCAGAGGTCTCTTTATAATCCCCAAGTCCAGAACAGACTATGGGAGGTGCACAGTACTACATAGAGCCATGACTACATGGAACTCTATTCCACATCAAGTAACTGATGCAAGCAGTACAATTATTTGTATAACTGCCTTAGACCCCAGGAAGAGTAGCTGCTGCCTTGGCAGGAACTAATGGGGATCCATAATAAACCCCAGGAAGAGTAGCTGCTGCCTTGGCAGGAACTAATGGGGATCCATAATAAACCCCAGGAAGAGTAGCTGCTGCCTTGGCAGGAACTAATGGGGATTGTGGGGGTCTATTTTCTTATAACTAGATGTGATGCCTAGCTTAGAAAGAATGCATTAATGATTAAACATAATAGGTTTGTACTGTACTGATATAAATTGTTTCACATAACAAGCTGTGATTCATGTGAGGAACGTTAGGGGGAAGGGGGAGATAAGGCTTGTGACTCTCACAGACACAAACACTGCCTCTTTGTTGAACCGTCCAAGGACGTAGGTACAAAGAGTACAGTTAGGGTGGGAAAGTACTGGGAAACTGTGTCTATGGGTGCTGACTTTCTGGACCAGCTGCAGATAACAACTTATGCCTGGCAACAGTGAAGCGCCAAGGGTCTGGGACCAGCCTGTGCGCCAACGATAGGCTGAGTAAGTCTAAACCACGCTCAGTCTCTACTCTGATTGGCCAGCAGGGAGCGGGAACTATCTCTGTCAGAGTATTTGAAGAAGAACTTAGAACAATGGATCAGTTCTCTGAGTGCCCTGCGTGGTATTTCAGTGGACCCGTATATACGAACATCATATTTACCATTGAAGTGTTTTGCATTAATTAAAATACTAGTCTATTTTAGAAGACGTGTATTGACCTCTTTTGTTCCTAATACCAGATTTGAATTGACGCAACTTAACAGGATCCATAATAAACCCCAGGAAGAGTAGCTGCTGCCTTGGCAGGAACTAATGGGGATCCATAATAAACCCCAGGAAGAGTAGCTGCTGCCTTGGCAGGAACTAATGGGGATCCATAATAAACCCCAGGAAGAGTAGCTGCTGCCTTGGCAGGAACTAATGGGGATCCATAATAAACCCCAGGAAGAGTAGCTGCTGCCTTGGCAGGAACTAATGGGGATCCATAATAAACCCCAGGAAGAGTAGCTGCTGCCTTGGCAGGAACTAATGGGGATCCATAATAAACCCCAGGAAGAGTAGCTGCTGCCTTGGCAGGAACTAATGGGGATCCATAATAAACCCCAGGAAGAGTAGCTGCTGCCTTGGCAGGAACTAATGGGGATCCATAATAAACCCCAGGAAGAGTAGCTGCTGCCTTGGCAGGAACTAATGGGGATCCTTAATAAATACTAATACAAATGAGATATTCGACAATCAGGTGTCCACATACTTTTGGTAATGTAGTGTATATCCTGGCTTAACGCCTGCATAGTTGGGCATAACACCAACCATTGGAGTTATACAGCAAAAATGTATCTGACTCCAGGATTAGAAGTGTTTTTCATCCAGCACAGTTCAGTGGTTGATGAACCATAGGCTGATAGTGCTGAACTAGGCCTGGTAATATCCACACTAACACTCCCCACATCCCACAGATTCCAGTCAGTCCCACCACCAGCTGTGCCAGCACCTTTAGTGTTTATTGTACTGCAGTACAAGGCCTTCTAGCAGCCCAGCTCTGTCTAGCAGCCCAGCTCTGTCTAGCAGCCCAGCTCTGTCTAGCAGCCCAGCCCAGCTCTGTCTAGCAGCCCAGCTCTGTCTAGCAGCCCAGCTCTGTCTAGCAGCCCAGCTCTGTCTAGCAGCCCAGCTCTGTCTAGCAGCCCAGCTCTGTCTAGCAGCCCAGCCCAGCTCTGTCTAGCAGCCCAGCTCTGTCTAGCAGCCCAGCTCTGTCTAGCAGCCCAGCTCTGTCTAGCAGCCCAGCTCTGTCTAGCAGCCCAGCCCAGCTCTGTCTAGCAGCCCAGCTCTGTCTAGCAGCCCAGCTCTGTCTAGCAGCCCAGCTCTGTCTAGCAGCCCAGCTCTGTCTAGCAGCCCAGCTCTGTCTAGCAGCCCAGCTCTGTCTAGCAGCCCAGCTCTGTCTAGCAGCCCAGCTCTGCTGTTTGTTTGAGAAGACACATTACTGTAGATCCTGGAATGTAGGCCAACCATGCCACCTGTGAATCTTGAAGGCCACTAACATTCTAGCTACAGTACGTTATGTGAAGAGATGTGAACCAGGAACAGAACCATCTGTGCAGATGAACACTACATGGCTTTCAAAGACTACACTTCCACTGTGAGACATCTGTCTTGGTTCCATGTTTGTTACTGGTCCGATTAAAGGGGTCACAGTTCTGGAAGCATTGAAATGAAGACCTTTGTTTGGCTTGGTTCTTCTTCAGTTTCTTTGTTCTGATGATGTCATCATTGTGCAGGTGTATGAAGGAGGTTTGTTCTGATGATGTCATCATTGTGCAGGTGTATGGAGGTTTGTTGATGATGATGATGGTGGTGATGATGATGGTGGTGGTGAGGATGATGATGGTGGTGGTGAGGATGATTGTGATGATGGTGGTGGTGATGGTGGTGGTGAGGATGATGGTGGTGGTGAGGATGATGGTGGTGGTGAGGATGATGGTGTTGGTGAGGATGATGATGATGGTGGTGGTGAGGATGATTGTGATGATGGTGGTGGTGATGGTGGTGGTGAGGATGATGGTGGTGGTGAGGATGATGGTGGTGGTGAGGATGATGGTGGTGGTGAGGATGATGGTGGTGGTGAGGATGATGGTGATGATGGTGGTGATGATGATAATGTCGATGATGATGGTGATGATGGTGGTGATGTCATTCTACAGGTGGATGAAGGCGGTTCTAAGCGGTTCTTCCAGAACATGTGGACGTCATTCCTGAAGGCTCGGCTGGTGTGTGGGATTCCCAACGAGTCGCTCTACTTCAACCGTCTCCAAGACATCTTCGTGCTCCACGCGGAGGAATGGAGGGACTCACAAGTGTATGCTCTGTTCACTAGCAGCTGGTGAGAGGATTCTGCTGTCTCTCTTATCTCCCAGCAGCTACTGTCCATATGCATTCTCCCAATGCTCCTAGTTCTAAACTACAAAGTCACTGGAGTGGTATTCTGACTTGAGATCTGCGCGCTTACCTCAGTCTCCCACTGACGTCAATAAATGATTCATTCGAAAGTCTGAGCTGTGTGCTCTTTTAACAGAACACGAAGATAACCGTGTTCTGTTAAACAAAGGTTCTTCCTGATGTGACCGGTGTAGATTTCCTCTGCATTGTGTTTTGATCAGATGACCAGAGGATCTGGGTTGGTCTAATTAGGTTTTATTTTCTAATAATGTCAGGAAACACTTCCACAAACAAATGCTGTGCTGCCTTTATACGCCAACTCTTCAAAGTAAAAATGAACAATGAAAGGGGACATGAATAGCCATGCTAGCTAGCTCCATGATGACGTGTACAGAGAAAAGTACAGTAACTAGCTAGCAGTCAACAGATAAAAGTAAATAAATGACTGAAATACATACATATCCCAATATCATGGTGGGAGACCTTTATCAAACACTGTCAGTGACCCTATTCACTCATTATAAGTATTTTAACATATAGGATTGATTATGATTTTCATAATCTACCTCTTCCACATGGATACAGTAGACATGGAATAGGTAAGGGGGGACAGGAGATGTTTATGAGGGGGAATGCAGAAGGAGAGGTAAGGAGGGACAGGAGATGTTTATGAGGGGGAATGCAGAAGGAGAAGGAAGGGGGGACAGGAGATGTTTATGAGGGGGAATGCAGAAGGAGAAGGAAGGGGGGACAGGAGATGTTTATGAGGGGGAATGCAGAAGGAGAAGGAAGGGGGGACAGGAGATGTTTATGAGGGGGAATGCAGAAGGAGAGGTAAGGAGGGACAGGAGATGTTTATGAGGGGGAATGCAGAAGGAGAGGTAAGGGGGATGGGAGATGTTTATGAGGAGGAATGCAGAAGGAGAGGTAAGGGGGATGGGAGATGTTTATGAGGGGGAATGCAGAAGGAGAGGTAAGGAGGACAGGAGATGTTTATGAGGGGGAATGCAGAAGGAGAGGTAAGGAGGATGGGAGATGTTTATGAGGGGGAATGCAGAAGGAGAGGTAAGGAGGATGGGAGATGTTTATGAGGGGGAATGCAGAAGGAGAGGGAAGGAGGATGGGAGATGTTTATGAGGGGGAATGCAGAAGGAGAGGGAAGGGGAGACAGGAGATGTTTATGAGGGGGAATGCAGAAGGAGAGGTAAGGAGGATGGGAGATGTTTATGAGGGGGAATGCAGAAGGAGAGGTAAGGAGGATGGGAGATGTTTATGAGGGGGAATGCAGAAGGAGAAGGAAGGAGGACAGGAGATGTTTATGAGGGGGAATGCAGAAGGAGAAGGAAGGAGGACAGGAGATGTTTATGAGGGGGAATGCAGAAGGAGAGGTAAGGAGGGACAGGAGATGTTTATGAGGAGGAATGCAGAAGGAGAGGTAAGGAGGATGGGAGATGTTTATGAGGGGGAATGCAGAAGGAGAAGGAAGGGGGACAGGAGATGTTTATGAGGGGGAATGCAGAAGGAGAGGTAAGGAGGATGGGAGATGTTTATGAGGGGGAATGCAGAAGGAGAGGTAAGGAGGATGGGAGATGTTTATGAGGGGGAATGCAGAAGGAGAGGTAAGGGGGGACAGGAGATGTTTATGAGGGGGAATGCAGAAGGAGAGGTAAGGAGGATGGGAGATGTTTATGAGGGGGAATGCAGAAGGAGAGGTAAGGAGGATGGGAGATGTTTATGAGGGGGAATGCAGAAGGAGAGGTAAGGAGGATGGGAGATGTTTATGAGGGGGAATGCAGAAGGAGAGGTAAGGAGGATGGGAGATGTTTATGAGGGGGAATGCAGAAGGAGAAGGAAGGAGGATGGGAGATGTTTATGAGGGGGAATGCAGAAGGAGAGGTAAGGAGGGACAGGAGATGTTTATGAGGGGGAATGCAGAAGGAGAGGTAAGGGGGATGGGAGATGTTTATGAGGGGGAATGCAGAAGGAGAGGTAAGGGGGATGGGAGATGTTTATGAGGAGGAATGCAGAAGGAGAGGTAAGGGGGATGGGAGATGTTTATGAGGGGGAATGCAGAAGGAGAGGTAAGGAGGATGGGAGATGTTTATGAGGGGGAATGCAGAAGGAGAGGTAAGGAGGATGGGAGATGTTTATGAGGGGGAATGCAGAAGGAGAGGTAAGGAGGATGGGAGATGTTTATGAGGGGGAATGCAGAAGGAGAAGGAAGTGTGTGACATTTAAAAGGACACTGACAACAACAAAAGGAATATATACTAATATCAGGCATGGGAACTATTCCATTTTTTTTTTTGCAATTATACAACATGAAATTCAACACTTGTTACACTGAGGAAGATGACCATGTTCTGTTAAACAAAGGTTCTACCTGAGGAAGATGACCGTGTTCTGTTAAACAAAGGTTCTACCTGAGGAAGATGACCGTGTTCTGTTAAACAAAGGTTCTACCTGAGGAACCTCAGGCCGTTTCTGTAGTCTCAGGCCGTTTCTGTAGTCTCAGGCCGTTTCTGTAGTCTCAGGCCGTTTCTGTAGTCTCAGGCCGTTTCTGTAGTCTCAGGCCGTTTCTGTGGTCTCAGGCCGTTTCTGTAGTCTCAGGCCGTTTCTGTAGTCTCAGGCCGTTTCTGTAGTCTCAGGCCGTTTCTGTAGTCTCAGGCCGTTTCTGTAGTCTCAGGCCGTTTCTGTAGTCTCAGGCCGTTTCTGTAGTCTCAGGCCGTTTCTGTAGTCTCAGGCCGTTTCTGTAGTCTCAGGCCGTTTCTGTAGTCTCAGGCCGTTTCTGTAGTCTCAGGCCGCTTCTGTAGTCTCAGGCCGTTTCTGTAGTCTTTGGGAGTGTTCGGTAGCCACAATGGAGTTTGTATACATTTCAGAAGGAATTTGTAGAGAAATGCTGTCTTCTTGATCAACATTTACATAAGCCTCTGAAGATGAACAATCTAACCTGAGTCTAACCTGTTCTCTCCACCAATAGGAATGGCACAGCTGTCTGCGTCTACTCCATGGCAGAGATCGACAGGATATTCCAGAACTCTCCCTTCAAGGGATACAATGAAGACATCCCCAACCCAAGACCTGGAACAGTAAGGAATCCTGCCTGTTTTCCTCATCTATTCTGCAGCTACATGTAAATCTCTACTGTTCATATCGAGAGACTCACGTTAAGAAAAGGAGTCTGTTGCCTTCTTATTCTGAGCTAGAGAATCAGACATATTTCAGCCGGCCTCATGTGGACCATGAATAACAAGTGACTGAAAAACAAAGGAAAGTTTGAGGCACATAGGACCGGACTCATTATTCATGTGCATTATAGGAACATCAGTATTCCCAGAGACAAAGGGAAACATGGCCTGCTTCCCAAATGGCATCCTGTTCCCTATGTTGTGCACTACTTTTGTCCAAAGCCCTGGTCTAAAGTAGTGCACTAGATAGGGAATAGGGTGCCATTTGGCTATGGGCTCTGGTCTAAAGTAGTGCACTACATAGGGAATAGGGTGCCATTTGGCTATGGGCTCTGGTCTAAAGTAGTGCACTAGATAGGGAATAGGGTGCCATTTGGCTATGGGCCCTGGTCTAAAGTAGTGCACTACATAGGGAATAGGGTGCCATTTGGCTATGGGCCCTGGTCTAAAGTAGTGCACTACATAGGGAATAGGGTGCCATTTGGCTATGGGCTCTGGTCTAAAGTAGTGCACTAGATAGGGAATAGGGTGCCATTTGGCTTTGGGCCCTGGTCTAAAGTAGTGCACTAGATAGGGAATAGGGTGCCATTTGGCTATGGGCCCTGGTCTAAAGTAGTGCACTACATAGGGAATAGGGTGCCATTTGGCTATGGGCTCTGGTCTAAAGTAGTGCACTAGATAGGGAATAGGGTGCCATTTGGCTATGGGCCCTGGTCTAAAGTAGTGCACTAGATAGGGAATAGGGTGCCATTTGGCTATGGGCCCTGGTCTAAAGTAGTGCACTAGATAGGGAATAGGGTGCCATTTGGCTATGGGCCCTGGTCTAAAGTAGTGCACTAGATAGGGAATAGGGTGCCATTTGGCTATGGGCCCTGGTCTAAAGTAGTGCACTAGATAGGGAATAGGGTGCCATTTGGGACACATCCTAAAGATGGGCCCTCCCTGGCCTGGCCTGTAACAGCTGACTAAAGCATGGAAACACGGGCCTTTACAGCTCAGAGTTCAGATCACACGTCTTTCTATAGCTGTGGCTGTGGCTGTGGCTGTGGCTGTGGCTGTGGCTGTGGCTGGGGCTGTGGCTGTGCGGTCATGACACATAACATCCACTGCTGTGTGACTCATAGTTGCCTGTCTGGGCTGTATCTATGACCACAGCATTAAAGCAGCAGATACATTTAGCTAACAGAAAGCGTCCCTCGGTGTTGTAACATCTACCACTACTGAGACCCTGCAGGTTTGACGCGTCCCTCGGTGTTGTAACATCTACCACTACTGAGACCCTGCAGGTTTGACGTGTCCCTCGGTGTTGTAACATCTACCACTACTGAGACCCTGCAGGTTTGACCCGTCCCTCGGTGTTGTAACATCTACCACTACTGAGACCCTGCAGGTTTGACCCGTCCCTCGGTGTTGTAACATCTACCACTACTGAGACCCTGCAGGTTTGACCCGTCCCTCGGTGTTGTAACATCTACCACTACTGAGACCCTGCAGGTTTGACGCGTCCCTCGGTGTTGTAACATCTACCGCTACTGAGACCCTGCATGTTTTTGGGTGTAGTCGGGTTTCTGTTAGTGTCACACCCTGGCTCTGGGGACTCTATATTTTGAGCCAGGGTGTGTAGTTTCTATGTGTTTGTGTTTCTATGTCGTGTTCTAGTATTGTATTTCTATGTTGGCCAGTGTGGTTCTCAATCAGAGGCAACGAGTGTCAGCTGTGGCTGGTTGTCTCTGATTGGGAACCATATTTAAACAGTCTGTTTTCCCATAGTGTTTGTGGGATCTTGTTCCTTTCGGTGTGTTCCGTGTTTGTTGTGTGTGTTTAACATAGGACGTCACGTTATCGTTTGTTGTTTTGTTGTTCGTGCATTCATTAAATAAAAGATCACGCTGCGCCTTGGTCTACTCCCTTTGTCGATCGTGACAGTTAGGTGGTTTATTGTCTGAACAACTTCCTCAATCTGTTTTTCCTCTGCCCTCCACCCTGACCCTACCTTCGTCATTCTCTTCCTTTATGAGATGTTCTATTGTTTTGTCTACGTTGGTATTGTGACTAAGACATTTTTTTATAGGCTATAACAACTGTCTGAGAAGGACTTGTATTGTTTTACCTCCTGACTAAGGCCACTGTGCTTCCAGACTCCCTTTACCACTGCTCCCGAGTGGCGCAGTGGTCTAAGGCACTGCATCACAGTGCTAGCTGTGCCACTAGAGATCCTGGTTCGAATCCAGGCTCTGTCGTAGCCGGCCGTGACCGGGAGACCCATGGGGCGGCGCACAGTTGGCCCAGCGTCGTCCAGGGTAGGGGAGGGAATGGCCGGCAGGGATGTAGCTCTGTTGTGGGTTCGTTTCCCACGGGGGGCCAGTATGAAAAATAAAATAAAAAGATAATGTAAGTCACTCTGGATAAGAGCGTCTGCTAAATGATACCAGGCTGCACGTTGACTGGAAGGAAGGAAGTGACTGTTCTTCTTGTATACCGCCATAAGACATATTTATATACAGTTGAAGTCGGAAGTTTACATACACCTTAGCCAAATACATTTAATCAAGGTAAAAATTCCCTGTCTTAGGTCAGTTAGGATCACCACTTTATTTTAAGAATGTGAAATGTCAGAATAATAGTAGAGAGAATGATTTATTTCAGCTTTTATTTATTTCATCACATTCCCAGTGGGTCAGAAGTTTACATACACTCAATTAGTATTTGGTAGCATTGCCGTAAAATAGTTTAACTTGGGTCAAACATTTCGGGTAGCCTTCCACAAGCTTCCCACAATAAGTTGGGTGAATTTTGGCCCATTCCTCCTGACAGAGCTGGTGTAACTGAGTCAGGTTTGTAGGCCTCCTTGCTCGCACACGCTTTTTCAGTTCTGCCCACACATTTTCTATAGGATTGAGGTCAGGGCTTTATGATGGCCACTCCAATACCTTGACTTTGTTGTCCTTAAGCCATTTTGCCACAACTTTGGAAGTATGCTTGGGGTCATTGTCCATTTGGAAGACCCATGTCTTGAGATGTTGCTTCAATATATCCACATAATTTTCCTTCCTCATGATGCCATCTATTTTGTGAAGTGCACCAGTCCCTCCTGCAGCAAAGCACCCCCACAGCATGATGCTGCCACCCCGTGCTTGGGATGGTGTTCTTCGGCTTGCAAGCATCCCCCTTTTTCCTCACAGTAAAGACCTGTTCTCCTGTCTTATCTCCTCAGTGTGTCTCTAACAGTAAAGACCTGTTCTCCTGTCTTATCTCCTCAGTGTGTCCCTAACAGTAAAGACCTGTTCTCCTGTCTTATCTCCTCAGTGTGTCCCTAACAGTAAAGACCTGTTCTCCTGTCTTATCTCCTCAGTGTGTCCCTAACAGTAAAGACCTGTTCTCCTGTCTTATCTCCTCAGTGTGTCCCTAACAGTAAAGACCTGTTCTCCTGTCTTATCTCCTCAGTGTGTCCCTAACAGTAAAGACCTGTTCTCCTGTCTTATCTCCTCAGTGTGTCCCTAACAGTAAAGACCTGTTCTCCTGTCTTATCTCCTCAGTGTGTCCCTAACAGTAAAGACCTGTTCTCCTGTCTTATCTCCTCAGTGTGTCCCTAACAGTAAAGACCTGTTCTCCTGTCTTATCTCCTCAGTGTGTCCCTAACAGTAAAGACCTGTTCTCATGTCTTATCTCCTCAGTGTGTCCCTAACAGTAAAGACCTGTTCTCCTGTCTTATCTCCTCAGTGTGTCCCTAACAGTAAAGACCTGTTCTCCTGTCTTATCTCCTCAGTGTGTCCCTAACAGTAAAGACCTGTTCTCCTGTCTTATCTCCTCAGTGTGTCCCTAACAGTAAAGACCTGTTCTCCTGTCTTATCTCCTCAGTGTGTCCCTAACAGTAAAGACCTGTTCTCCTGTCTTATCTCCTCAGTGTGTCCCTAACAGTAAAGACCTGTTCTCCTGTCTTATCTCCTCAGTGTGTCCCTAACAGTAAAGACCTGTTCTCCTGTCTTATCTCCTCAGTGTGTCCCTAACAGTAAAGAGCTGTTCTCCTGTCTTATCTCCTCAGTGTGTCCCTAACAGTAAAGACCTGTTCTCCTGTCTTATCTCCTCAGTGTGTCCCTAACAGTAAAGACCTGTTCTCCTGTCTTATCTCCTCAGTGTGTCTCTAACAGTAAAGACCTGTTCTCCTGTCTTATCTCCTCAGTGTGTCCCTAACAGTAAAGACCTGTTCTCCTGTCTTATCTCCTCAGTGTGTCCCTAACAGTAAAGACCTGTTCTCCTGTCTTATCTCCTCAGTGTGTCCCTAACAGTAAAGACCTGTTCTCCTGTCTTATCTCCTCAGTGTGTCCCTAACAGTAAAGACCTGTTCTCCTGTCTTATCTCCTCAGTGTGTCCCTAACAGTAAAGACCTGCCGTTGGCTACGGTGAACGTGATAAAGGATCACCCAGAGATGACAGACTGGATCCATCCCATCCAGCCCTACACCCCATTCTACATATCTAACTATTACTACACCAAGATAGCTGTGGACAGAGTACAGGCGGCAGACCACACCATGCACAACGTCCTGCTGCTAGCAACTGGTATGTGATGTCTGGGCTCCAAGTCTGGAAATAGACTCTCAAGTTGTTGGTTCTCTTGATGCTGTTGGTTCTCTTGATGCTGTTGGTTCTCTTGATGCTGTTGGTTCTCTTGATGCTGTTGGTGAACTACAGATGTCGGATCTTAATTTGAGCCAGTTTCACACAACAGGAAAATAATCCTGCAGCAACAGGAAATGTGGATTATAATTAATGGACATTTGTGGTAGAGGTTGATACATTTTTTGTTAAGTTTTTCCTGAAGTTTTAAAGTGGAAATTACAAACTTTAGAAGCCTGTTTAAACCTTGAATCCACAACAAGTTTGCATTTCCTGCTGTTCTGGAACATTCCTCTAACAACAGGACGATGAAATGAAGATTACAACGTGACCATTGTTTATCATATGGTTGATAACAGCATTATGATAACTTTATCACATTCACATGTTATTCAGAGTGTCAAATACAACAATAATCTTGTATTTACATGATCAGTAATACCAGGGCAGTAATGTAAAATAAACTATACACACATAGCTAAAAAAATTAAATAAAAATAAAAAGGAAATAGGATGAACCATGCCTAGAATACAGTATATACATAGGAAGTGGGTAAAACAGTGTGTAAACATTATTAAAATGTTCAATGACTGTGTACATAGGGCAGCAGTCTCTAAGGTGCAGGGTAGAGTACCGGGTGGTAGCCGGCTATTTACAGTGACTAAGTTCAGGGCAGGGTACTGGGCGGAGAAGCTATTTCTCAGTCTCATCCAGATGGCACAAGCCAAAGCTCTTAGAGGGCTACTTACTTACTGCCAGGCCTCTGCAAACAGGCCTACTTCAGCTTGCAAATGACTGTGTTAACTTTCTGTATCCTTCTTCCCTCCCAGACACCGGAATGATCCATAAGATCTTAAAGGATGGTTTTAAACCATTCATCATCTCAGAGACTCATCTCTCCAACCACTCTGATGTCATCAGATCAATGAAACTGGACTCTAGAAAGGTACTGGCAGGGGTGGCAGGAAGCCTAGTGGTTAAGAGTGTTGGGCCAGTAATGAAAGGTTGCTGTTTCGAATCCCAGAGAAGACTAAGTGAAAAATCTTTCAATGTGCCCTTGAGTAAGGCACTTAACCCTAATTGCTCCTGTAAGTCGCTCTGGATAAGAGCGTCTGCTAAATTACAAAAATGTACCGTGATCATGTTATTTTGGACATGACCAGAAGGGTGGTATTCAGAAGGGTGGTATTCAGTATAGATATACAGTGAGTGTACAGGTTATATGAGATATGACCTAAGCCCTATGTGATCAGGTTGCAGTGCATTCGGAAAGTATTCAGACCCCTTCACTTTTTCTACATTTTGTTACGTTACAGCCAGTGGTATAAAGTACTTAAGTAAAAATACTTTAAAGTACTACTTAGTACTTTAAAGTATTTTTACTTAAGTACTTTACACCACTGGCTGTAACGTAACAAAATGTGGAAAAAGTGAAGGGGTCTAAATTTTTTGGGGGTATCTGTACTTTACTTTACTATTTCTATTTTTGACAACTTTTACTTTCGTACATTCCTAAAGAAAATAATGTACTTTTTACTCCATAAATTTTCCCTGGCACCCAACAGTACTTGTTACATTTTGAATGCTTAGCAGGACAGGAAAATTGTCCAATTCACACACTTATCAAGAGAACATCCCTGGTCATCCCTACTGCCTCTGATCTGGTGGACTCACTAAACACCAATGCTTTGTTTGTAAATGATGTCTGAGTGTTGGAGTGTGCCCCTGGCTATCTGTAAATGATGTCTGAGGGTTGGAGTGTCCCCCCTGGCTATCTGTATATGATGTCTGAGTGTTGGAGTGTGCCCCCTGGCTATCTGTATATGATGTCTGAGTGTTGGAGTGTCCCCCCTGGCTATCTGTATATGATGTCTGAGTGTTGGAGTGTGCCCCCTGGCTATCTGTATATGATGTCTGAGTGTTGGAGTGTCCCCCCTGGCTATCTGTATATGATGTCTGAGGGTTGGAGTGTGCCCCCTGGCTATCTGTATATGATGTCTGAGTGTTGGAGTGTCCCCCCTGGCTATCTGTATATGATGTCTGAGTGTTGGAGTGTGCCCCTGGCTATCTGTATATGATGTCTGAGTGTTGGAGTGTGCCCCTGGCTATCTGTATATGATGTCTGAGTGTTGGAGTGTGCCCCCTGGCTATCTGTATATGATGTCTGAGTGTTGGAGTGTCCCCCCTGGCTATCTGTAAATGATGTCTGAGTGTTGGAGTGTGCCCCCTGGCTATCTGTATATGATGTCTGAGTGTTGGAGTGTGCCCCCTGGCTATCTGTATATGATGTCTGAGTGTTGGAGTGTCCCCCCTGGCTATCTGTATATGATGTCTGAGGGTTGGAGTGTCCCCCTGGCTATCTGTAAATGATGTCTGAGTGTTGGAGTGTGCCCCTGGCTATCTGTATATGATGTCTGAGTGTTGGAGTGTGCCCCTGGCTATCTGTATATGATGTCTGAGGGTTGGAGTGTCCCCCTGGCTATCTGTATATGATGTCTGAGGGTTGGAGTGTGCCCCTGGCTATCTGTATATGATGTCTGAGGGTTGGAGTGTCCCCCCTGGCTATCTGTATATGATGTCTGAGTGTTGGAGTGTGCCCCCTGGCTATCTGTATATGATGTCTGAGTGTTGGAGTGTGCCCCCTGGCTATCTGTATATGATGTCTGAGGGTTGGAGTGTCCCCCCTGGCTATCTGTATATGATGTCTGAGTGTTGGAGTGTCCCCCCTGGCTATCTGTATATGATGTCTGAGTGTTGGAGTGTCCCCCCTGGCTATCTGTATATGATGTCTGAGGGTTGGAGTGTCCCCCCTGGCTATCTGTATATGATGTCTGAGTGTTGGAGTGTGCCCCTGGCTATCTGTATATGATGTCTGAGTGTTGGAGTGTGCCCCTGGCTATCTGTATATGATGTCTGAGTGTTGGAGTGTGCCCCTGGCTATCTGTATATGATGTCTGAGTGTTGGAGTGTCCCCCCTGGCTATCTGTATATGATGTCTGAGTGTTGGAGTGTCCCCCCTGGCTATCTGTAAATGATGTCTGAGTGTTGGAGTGTCCCCCCTGGCTATCTGTAAATGATGTCTGAGGGTTGGAGTGTCCCCCCTGGCTATCTGTATATGATGTCTGAGTGTTGGAGTGTCCCCCCTGGCTATCTGTATATGATGTCTGAGTGTTGGAGTGTCCCCCCTGGCTATCTGTATATGATGTCTGAGGGTTGGAGTGTCCCCCCTGGCTATCTGTATATGATGTCTGAGTGTTGGAGTGTCCCCCCTGGCTATCTGTATATGATGTCTGAGTGTTGGAGTGTCCCCCCTGGCTATCTGTATATGATGTCTGAGGGTTGGAGTGTCCCCCCTGGCTATCTGTATATGATGTCTGAGTGTTGGAGTGTCCCCCCTGGCTATCTGTATATGATGTCTGAGTGTTGGAGTGTCCCCCCTGGCTATCTGTATATGATGTCTGAGTGTTGGAGTGTGCCCCTGGCTATCTGTATATGATGTCTGAGTGTTGGAGTGTGCCCCCTGGCTATCTGTATATGATGTCTGAGTGTTGGAGTGTGCCCCCTGGCTATCTGTATATGATGTCTGAGTGTTGGAGTGTGCCCCTGGCTATCTGTATATGATGTCTGAGTGTTGGAGTGTGCCCCTGGCTATCTGTATATGATGTCTGAGTGTTGGAATGTCCCCCCTGGCTATCTGTAAATGATGTCTGAGTGTTGGAATGTCCCCCCTGGCTATCTGTATATGATGTCTGAGTGTTGGAATGTCCCCCCTGGCTATCTGTATATGATGTCTGAGGGTTGGAATGTCCCCCCTGGCTATCTGTAAATGATGTCTGAGTGTTGGAATGTCCCCCCTGGCTATCTGTATATGATGTCTGAGTGTTGGAGTGTCCCCCCTGGCTATCTGTATATGATGTCTGAGTGTTGGAGTGTGCCCCTGGCTATCTGTATATGATGTCTGAGTGTTGGAGTGTGCCCCTGGCTATCTGTATATGATGTCTGAGTGTTGGAATGTCCCCCCTGGCTATCTGTATATGATGTCTGAGTGTTGGAGTGTCCCCCCTGGCTATCTGTATATGATGTCTGAGTGTTGGAGTGTGCCCCCTGGCTATCTGTATATGATGTCTGAGTGTTGGAGTGTGCCCCTGGCTATCTGTAAATGATGTCTGAGTGTTGGAGTGTGCCCCTGGCTATCTGTAAATGATGTCTGAGTGTTGGAGTGTGCCCCTGGCTATCTGTAAATGATGTCTGAGTGTTGGAGTGTGCCCCTGGCTATCTGTATATGATGTCTGAGTGTTGGAATGTCCCCCCTGGCTATCTGTATATGATGTCTGAGTGTTGGAGTGTGCCCCCTGGCTATCTGTATATGATGTCTGAGGGTTGGAGTGTCCCCCCTGGCTATCTGTAAATGATGTCTGAGTGTTGGAGTGTGCCCCCTGGCTATCTGTATATGATGTCTGAGTGTTGGAGTGTCCCCCCTGGCTATCTGTATATGATGTCTGAGGGTTGGAATGTCCCCCCTGGCTATCTGTATATGATGTCTGAGGGTTGGAGTGTGCCCCCTGGCTATCTGTATATGATGTCTGAGTGTTGGAGTGTCCCCCCTGGCTATCTGTATATGATGTCTGAGGGTTGGAATGTCCCCCCTGGCTATCTGTATATGATGTCTGAGGGTTGGAGTGTCCCCCCTGGCTATCTGTAAATGATGTCTGAGTGTTGGAGTGTTCCCCTGGCTATCTGTATATGATGTCTGAGGGTTGGAGTGTCCCCCCTGGCTATCTGTATATGATGTCTGAGGGTTGGAGTGTCCCCCCTGGCTATCTGTATATGATGTCTGAGTGTTGGAATGTCCCCCCTGGCTATCTGTATATGATGTCTGAGTGTTGGAATGTCCCCCCTGGCTATCTGTATATGATGTCTGAGGGTTGGAGTGTCCCCCCTGGCTATCTGTAAATGATGTCTGAGTGTTGGAGTGTTCCCCTGGCTATCTGTATATGATGTCTGAGGGTTGGAGTGTCCCCCCTGGCTATCTGTATATGATGTCTGAGTGTTGGAGTGTCCCCCCTGGCTATCTGTATATGATGTCTGAGGGTTGGAATGTCCCCCCTGGCTATCTGTATATGATGTCTGAGTGTTGGAGTGTCCCCCCTGGCTATCTGTATATGATGTCTGAGTGTTGGAGTGTCCCCCCTGGCTATCTGTATATGATGTCTGAGTGTTGGAGTGTCCCCCCTGGCTATCTGTATATGATGTCTGAGTGTTGGAGTGTCCCCCCTGGCTATCTGTATATGATGTCTGAGTGTTGGAGTGTCCCCCCTGGCTATCTGTATATGATGTCTGAGTGTTGGAGTGTCCCCCCTGGCTATCTGTATATGATGTCTGAGTGTTGGAGTGTCCCCCCTGGCTATCTGTATATGATGTCTGAGTGTTGGAGTGTCCCCCCTGGCTATCTGTATATGATGTCTGAGTGTTGGAGTGTCCCCCCTGGCTATCTGTATATGATGTCTGAGTGTTGGAGTGTCCCCCCTGGCTATCTGTATATGATGTCTGAGTGTTGGAGTGTCCCCCCTGGCTATCTGTATATGATGTCTGAGTGTTGGAGTGTCCCCCCTGGCTATCTGTATATGATGTCTGAGGGTTGGAATGTCCCCCCTGGCTATCTGTATATGATGTCTGAGTGTTGGAATGTCCCCCCTGGCTATCTGTATATGATGTCTGAGGGTTGGAATGTCCCCCCTGGCTATCTGTATATGATGTCTGAGGGTTGGAATGTCCCCCCTGGCTATCTGTATATGATGTCTGAGGGTTGGAATGTCCCCCCTGGCTATCTGTATATGATGTCTGAGTGTTGGAATGTCCCCCCTGGCTATCTGTATATGATGTCTGAGGGTTGGAATGTCCCCCCTGGCTATCTGTATATGATGTCTGAGTGTTGGAGTGTCCCCCCTGGCTATCTGTATATGATGTCTGAGTGTTGGAGTGTGCCCCCTGGCTATCTGTATATGATGTCTGAGTGTTGGAATGTCCCCCCTGGCTATCTGTATATGATGTCTGAGTGTTGGAGTGTCCCCCCTGGCTATCTGTATATGATGTCTGAGTGTTGGAGTGTCCCCCCTGGCTATCTGTATATGATGTCTGAGTGTTGGAATGTCCCCCCTGGCTATCTGTATATGATGTCTGAGGGTTGGAATGTCCCCCCTGGCTATCTGTATATGATGTCTGAGTGTTGGAGTGTCCCCCCTGGCTATCTGTATATGATGTCTGAGTGTTGGAGTGTCCCCCCTGGCTATCTGTATATGATGTCTGAGTGTTGGAGTGTCCCCCCTGGCTATCTGTATATGATGTCTGAGTGTTGGAGTGTCCCCCCTGGCTATCTGTATATGATGTCTGAGTGTTGGAGTGTCCCCCCTGGCTATCTGTATATGATGTCTGAGTGTTGGAATGTCCCCCCTGGCTATCTGTATATGATGTCTGAGTGTTGGAGTGTCCCCCCTGGCTATCTGTATATGATGTCTGAGTGTTGGAATGTCCCCCCTGGCTATCTGTATATGATGTCTGAGTGTTGGAATGTCCCCCCTGGCTATCTGTATATGATGTCTGAGGGTTGGAATGTCCCCCCTGGCTATCTGTATATGATGTCTGAGGGTTGGAATGTCCCCCCTGGCTATCTGTATATGATGTCTGAGGGTTGGAATGTCCCCCCTGGCTATCTGTATATGATGTCTGAGGGTTGGAATGTCCCCCCTGGCTATCTGTATATGATGTCTGAGTGTTGGAGTGTCCCCCCTGGCTATCTGTATATGATGTCTGAGTGTTGGAGTGTCCCCCCTGGCTATCTGTATATGATGTCTGAGTGTTGGAGTGTCCCCCCTGGCTATCTGTATATGATGTCTGAGTGTTGGAGTGTCCCCCCTGGCTATCTGTATATGATGTCTGAGTGTTGGAGTGTGCCCCTGGCTATCTGTATATGATGTCTGAGTGTTGGAATGTCCCCCCTGGCTATCCGTACATTAAAACAACCAGAAAATCATGCCGTCTGGTTTGCTTAATATGAGGAATGTGAAATGATTTATACTTTTACTTTTACTTTTGATACTTAAGTATAGTTTAGCAATTACATTTACTTTTGATACTTAAGTATATTTAAAACCAAATACTTTTAGACATTTACTCAAGTAGTATTTTACTGCGTGACTTTCACTTTTACTTGAGTAATTTTCTATTAATGTATCTTTACTTTTACTCAAGTATGACAATTGGGTACTTTTTCCACCACTGGTTACAGCCTTGTTCTAAAATGGATTTTTTTTAAAGGATAACCATCTCTTCAGCACTACACTAATCAGGCCTTCATGGTAGAGTGGCCAGACGGAAGCCACTCCTCAGTAAAAGGCACATGACAGCCCGCTTGGAGTTTGTCAAAAGGCACGTAAAGGACTCTCAGACCATGAGAAACAAGATTCTCTGGTCTGATGAAACCAAGATTGAACTCTTTGGCCTGAATGCCAAGTGTCACGTCTGGAGGAAACCAGGCACCTCTCATAACCTGGTCAATACCATCCATACGGTGAAGCATGGTGGTGGCAGCATCGTGCTGTGGGGATGTTTTTCAGTGGCAGGGACTGGGAGACTAGTCAGGATCGATGGAAAGGTGAACAGAGCAAAGTACAGAGAGATCCTTGATGAAAACCTGCTCCAGAGCGCTCAGGACCTCAGACTGGGGCGAAGGTTCACCTTCCAACAGGACAATGACCCCAAGCACACAGCCAAGACAACGCAGGAGTGGCTTTGGGACAAGTCTCTGAATGTCCTTGAGTGGCCCAGCCAGAGCCCGGACTTGAACCCGGGGCTTCCAGTGAGACGCGGATTTCATTGGCTTTGTCAGTCGTAATTTTAGTTCCTTCAACTGAAGTTGCGAGATTCCGATTCCCCATAGTATGTTGAACTGAAGTTGACTGACTGAAAGGGAACCGCCATTAGCCGTGTTGTTATTCACAAAATACTGTATGCCTTATTGCTTTTACAAACCGCTAATGATTTTAACCCCTAAGGGCGATGTCCACGCCCACACTGACATCTAATTAGCATAATCAAATAATCCCCTTAAAAATCTGTCAGTTTAAGATGGAGATATGTTGTTTTTTTGCATCGTCTCAATCCACCACAGCCGCCGATGTCGCACTTCCTCATCTGTGGTGAAAGGTGGCAGAGCTAGAGCGGTGTTGGTCAGACCAGGAGAATGTGTCTTCTCACAATATCGTCTGTAGCGTCCGAACGTTTTAGCCTACAAACTATTATGACCCCTGGAAAGATGACACTCTCACGAACACGATGGTGTTCTCCATTTTGCTCTACAACCTCCACAAGTGTCAGGAGACTCGTCTGAAGTCGGTAACGCCGATCTGCCAACTTCTGTTTGTAGCGTCCGAACTGTTTGGATTACACACTAATATGACCCCTCTGTGCAAAGCATTTGTATGAGCTAATATCAGTAAGCCCAAAAAAGACAGGGCTTAGACTCTGATGGGTATTAAAGATAGATATTGTTCAAATGTGAAATATATGTGACGGGATGTTTTAATATTAACTAGCGTCTTTCTGTCCACTCCCAGAGGAAGTTGGTGGTGGGTTTGTCAGAGCAGATCTCCATTCTGGACCTCCAGAGGTGCCAGGACTATAACGTATCCTGTGCTGAGTGTGTTCTGGCCAGAGACCCGTACTGCGCCTGGACAGAGGCTGGCTGCCGTCCCACTGTCCCGTAAGTTTCCTCTTTTTCTCCTACTCAAATGACCAAGCATGGCTGTTCCGTCAGCATGGCTGTTCCGTCAGCATGGCTGTTCCGTCAGCATGGCTGTTCCGTCAGCATGGCTGTTCCGTCAGCATGGCTGTTCCATAAGTTATATATTTACATTTACATTACATTTTAGTCATTTAGCAGACGCTCTTATCCAGAGTGACTTACAGGAGCAATTAGGGTTAAGTGCCTTGCTCAAGGGCACATTTACGTCATTTAGCAGACGCTCTTATCCAGAGCGACTTACAAATTGGTGCATTCACCCTATAGCCAGTGGGATAACCACTTTACACTTTTTTTTTTTTTTTTTTTTTTTTTGGGGGGGTGGAAGGATTACTTTATCCTATCCCAGGTATTCTTTAAAGAGGTGGGGTTTCAAATGTCTCCGGAAGGTGGTGAGTGACTCCGCTGTCCTGGCGTCGTGAGGGAGCTTGTTCCACCATTGGGGTGCCAGAGCAGCGAACAGTTTTGACTGGGCTGAGCGGGAACTATGCTTCCGCAGAGGAAGGGGAGCCAGCAGGCCAGAGGTGGATGAACGCAATGCCCTCGTTTGGGTGTAGGGACTGATCAGAGCCCGAAGGTACGGAGGTGCCGTTCCCCTCACTGCTCCATAGGCAAGCACCATGGTCTTGTAACGGATGCGAGCTTCAACTGGAAGCCAGTGGAGTGTGCGGAGGAGGGGGGTGACGTGAGAGAACTTGGGAAGGTTGAACACCAGACGGGCTGCGGCATTCTGGATGAGTTGTAGGGGTTTAATGGCACAGGCAGGGAGGCCAGCCAACAGCGAGTTGCAGTAATCCAGACGGGAGATGACAAGTGCCTGGATTAGGACCTGTGCCGCTTCCTGTGTAAGGCAGGGTCGTACTCTCCGAATGTTGTAGAGCATGAACCTGCAGGATCGGGTCACCGCCTTGATGTTAGCGGAGAACGACAGGGTGTTGTCCAGGGTCACGCCAAGGCTCTTCGCACTCTGGGAGGAGGACACAACGGAGTTGTCAACCGTGATGGCGAGATCATGGAACGGGCAGTCCTTCCCCGGGAGGAAGAGCAGCTCCGTCTTGCCAGGGTTCAGCTTGAGGTGGTGATCCGTCATCCATACTGATATGTCTGCCAGACATGCAGAGATGCGATTCGCCACCTGGTTATCAGAAGGGGGAAAGGAGAAGATTAATTGTGTATCGTCAGCGTAGCAATGATAGGAGAGGCCATGTGAGGATATGACAGAGCCAAGTGACTTGGTGTATAGGGAGAATAGGAGAGGGCCTAGAACTGAGCCCTGGGGGACACCAGTGGTGAGAGCACGTGGTGCGGAGACAGCTTCTCGCCACGCCACTTGGTAGGAGCGACCGGTCAGGTAGGACGCAATCCAGGAGTGAGCCGCGCCGGAGATGCCCAGCTCGGAGAGGGTGGAGAGGAGGATCTGATGGTTCACAGTATCAAAGGCAGCAGACAGGTCTAGAAGGACAAGAGCAGAGGAGAGAGAGTTAGCTTTAGCAGTGCGGAGAGCCTCCGTGACACAGAGAAGAGCAGTCTCAGTTGAATGACCAGTCCTGAAACCTGACTGGTTTGGATCAAGAAGGTCATTCTGAGAGAGATAGCAAGAGAGTTGGCTAAAGACGACACGCTCAATAGTTTTGGAAAGAAAAGAAAGAAGGGATACTGGTCTGTAGTTGTTGACATCAGTGGGATCGAGTGTTGGTTTTTTGAGAAGGGGTGCAACTCTCTCTCTCTTGAAGACGGAAGGGACATGGCCAGCGGTCAAGGATGAGTTGATCAGCGAGGTGAGGTAGGGGAGAAGGTCACCGGAGATGGTCTGGAGAAGAGAGGAGGGGATGGGGTCAAGCGGGCAGGTTGTTGGGCGGCCTGCAGTCACAAGTCGCAGGATTTTATCTGGAGAGAGAGGGGAGAAAGAAGTCAGAGCATAGGGTAGGGCAGTGTGAGTAGGACCAGCAGTGTCATTATACTTAACAAACGAGGATCGGATGTCGTCAACCTTCTTTTCAAAGTGGTTGACGAAGTCATCCACAGAGAGAGAGGGGGGGGGGGGGGCGGGAGGATTCAGCAGGGAGGAAAATGTGGCAAAGAGCTTCCTAGGGTTAGAGGCAGATGCTTGGAATTTAGAGTGGTAGAAAGTGGCCTTAGCAGCAGAAACAGATGAAGAAAATGTAGAGAGGAGGGAGTGAAAAAATGCCAGGTCGGCAGGGAGTTTAGTTTTCTTCCATTTCCGCTCCGCTGCCCGGAGCTCTGTTCTGTGAGCTCGCAATGAGTCATCAAGCCACGGAGCTGGAGGGGAGGACCGAGCCGGCCGGGAGGATAGGGGACACAGAGAGTCAAAGGATGCAGAAAGGGAGGAGAGGAGGGTTGAGGAGGCAGAATCAGGAGATTGGAGGGAGAAGGATTGAGCAGAGGGAAGAGATGATAGGATGGAAGAGGAGAGAGTAGTGGGAGAGAGAGAGCGAAGGTTGCGGCGGCGCATTACCATCTGTGTAGGGGCAGAGTGAGTAGTGTGGGAGGAGAGCGAGAGAGAAAAGGAAACAAAGTAGTGGTCGGAGACATGGAGGGGAGTTGCAGTGAGATTAGTAGAAGAGCAGCATCTAGTAAAGATGAGGTCAAGCGTATTGCCTGCCTTGTGAGTAGGGGGGGACGGTGAGAGGGTGAGGTCAAAAGAGGAGAGGAGTGGAAAGAAGGAGGCAGAGACAAATGAGTCAAATGTGGACGTAGGGAGGTTGAAATCCCCCAAAACTGTGAGGGGTGAGCCATCCTCAGGAAAGGAACTTATCAAGGCGTCAAGCTCATTGATGAACTCTCCAAGGGAACCTGGAGGGCGATAGATGACAAGGATATTAAGCTTAAATGGGCTAGTGACTGTGACAGCATGGAATTCAAATGAGGAGATAGACAGATGGGTTAGGGGAAAAATTGAGAATGTCCACTTGGGAGAGATGAGGATTCCTGTGCCACCACCCCTCTGACCAGATGCTCTCGGAGTATGCGAGAACACATGGTCAGACGAGGAGAGAGCAGTAGGAGTAGCAGTGTTTTCAGTGGTAATCCATGTTTCCGTCAGCGCCAGGAAGTCGAGGGACTGGAGGTTAGCATAGGCTGGGATGAAGTCAGCTTTGTTGGCAGCAGAACGGCAGTTCCAGAGGCTGCCTGAGACCTGGAACTCCAGGTGTGGGGTGCGTGCAGGGACCACCAGGTTAGAGAGGCAGCAGCCACGCGGTGTGAGGCGTTTGTGTAGCCTGTGCAGAGAGGAGAGAACAGGGATAGGCAGAGGCATAGTTGACAGGCTGTAGCAAATGGCTACAATAATGCAGAGGAGATCGGAATGAAATGAACTAAACATCTGGGAGAGGAGAGAGCAGGGCCTCCCTCACCAAAACTTCCACCTCCGAAACTATAATTGTTTCACTGAACCACCCGAACAAAAACTCTCCCAACTTCCACCTTTAGAAATCAGAATTGTTGTGAACCACAGCGGTTCAATGTTTCAAGGAATAGACTCAACCCACTTTATTCAGCTAGCTAACTATGACACCATAGCTAACTAGCATGCTAGCATCCAATAACACACAGTTTAGCACCAACACTTGGTCACAACAAACCACCAATAGTGTGTTAACACACTAAACAGATAATTCGTGTCCGTGTCTAGTTCCTTTCATAACGCAGCAATAATTAAACGTTGGCTAGCTAGCACAAATATATTGTATTTAGCTGCCACAGTACAGCACACAATGGCTACTGTGTTGACTCTGTTCGAAAAACGGCTAGCTAGCCGTTTCTTTCAATCAACTTTATTTAGAAGGCCTTTTCACATCAGCAGTTTTCATAAAGTGCTTTTACAGTAATTGGCCTAGACCCCAAAGAGCCTTTTACAGTAACTGTCCTAGACCCCAAAGAGCCTTTTACAGTAACTGTCCTAGACCCCAAAGAGCCTTTTACAGTAACTGTCCTAGACCCCAAAGAGCCTTTTACAGTAACTGTCCTAGACCCCAAAGTGCCTTTTACAGTAACATGTCTAGACCCCAAAGAGCCTTTTACAGGAACATGTCTAGACCCCAAAGAGCCTTTTACAGTAACCTGTCTAGACCCCAAAGAGCCTTTTACAGTAACCTGTCTAGACCCCAAAGAACCTTTTACAGTAACTGTAGCAGAGCTTCCCTCTTTTGATTCGTATTTAAATACCTAGCATTGCTGTCTACCGTATCTAAACTGATATAACCTTAGTTATAGTCTTTGTGAACTGAATGTTGTGATTAAAATGTTGTTTTAGTTGTTGTTGTTGTTGTGTCTCTGTCCATAGGGGAGGCATTCAAAATATCAATGGAGGACAAACTAATGTGTGCCCTAAAACAGCAGAAGCTGAAATAGCAGAAGGTATACTGTACATTGACATCTCACACACTGATAATAATACAATCAATCAAATCAGTCAATCTGAGTAGGCTGGATTTTCATTCCCCTACCTGGTTAAATACATTTTTCCTGCTCTTTCTCCAGAACCAAAGATGCCTACCAGCAACAGGACCAGACGCGACACACAGCCTTCCCACCCCCCCTCCCCCTCCTCGTCCAGGAACGCCCTCGGTGTATCGGTCCACTCTTTGCCCCTGGACGTCCCCTTCTACCTGTCCTGTCCCATCGACTCTTACCACGCACACTACAGCTGGGAACACCTGGGCACGACACACCCCTGTCTGCGGCTGCAGGCCAGCTGTCTCCACCTCATCCCCTCCATGCAGACAGAGCACTATGGGAATTACCGGTGTGTCTCCAAGGAGAGGGACTATACCAGGGTGGTCCGGGAGGTTCGAGCTACACAGCTGCTCAACAACCACAACCCAGCCGTAATCACCAGGCCTCTGAGACCTGTGAGGCCCATGAACAGGGAGACTAAGACCAACGGAGGGACAGCGGTTATGGCGGGACGGTTCGGGACCTTTGCAGCTTTGGCCATTCTCGTGCGACTTCTGCAATAAATCCATGGACTTCATCATGATATGACACTTTCCGTCTACTTCCCATCTGCACTTTATAGAGGACTTTAGACTTTTTCCTTTAGACATCGCTCGTCCATATATTTATTTATAAAGAAGTTGACTATTTCCACATTTTGTTATGTTACAGCCTTATTCTAAAATTGATTGAATTATGTATTTTTTCCTCATCAATCTACACACAAATACCCCATAATGACAAAGCAAAAACTGTTTTTTAGAAATTTTAGCAATTGTATTCAGACCCTTTGCTATGAGACTTGAAATTGAGCTCAGGTGCATCCTGTGTCCATTGATAATCCTTGAGATGTTTCTACAACTTGATTGGAGTCCATTTGTGGTAAATTCAATTGATTGGACATGATTTAGAAAGACACACAGCTGTCTATATAAGGTCCCACAGTTGACAGTGCATGTCAGAGCAAAAACCAAGCCATGAGGTCGAAGGAATTGCCCGTAGAGCTCAGAGACAGGATTGTTTCGAGGCACAGATCTGGGGAAGGGTACCAAAACATTTCTGCAGCATTGAAGGTCCCCAAGAACACAGTGGCCTCCATCATTCTTAAATAGAAGAAATTTGGAACCACCAAGACTCTTCCTAGAGCTGGCTGCCGGGCCAAACTGAGCAATCGGGGGAGAAGGGCTTTGGTCAGGGAGGTGACCAAGAACCCAATGGTCACTCTGCCAGAGCTTCAGAGTTCCTCTGTGGGGATGGGAGAACCTTCCAGAAGGACAACCATCTCTGCAGCACTCCACTAATCAGGCCTTTATGGTAGAGTGGCCAGATGGAAGCCACTCCTCAGTAAAAGGCACATGACAGCCTACTTTTAGTTTGCCAAAAGGCACCTAAAGGAATCTCAGACCATGAGAAACAAGATTCTCTGGTCTGATGAAACCAAGATTGAACTCTTTGGCCTGAATGCCAAGCGTCAAGTCACCATGATGCTGTGGGGATGTTTTTCAGTGGCAGGGACTGGGAGACTAGTCAGGATTGAGGGAAAGATGAACGGAGCAAAGTACAGAGAGATCCTTGATCCTTGAACTTGTGAAGATGCTGGAGGAAACGGGTACAAAAGTATCTATATCCACAGTAAAACTAGTCCTATATCGACATAACCTGAAAGGCCGCTCAGCAAGGAAGAAGCCACTGTTCCAAAACCGCCATTAAAAAAGCCAGACTACGGTTTGCAACTGCACATGGGGACAAAGATCGTACTTTTTGGAGAAATGTCCTCTGGTCTGATGAAACAAAAATATAACTGTTTGGCCATAATGACCATCGTTATGTTTGGAGGAAAAAGGGGGGGCTTGCAAGCCGAAGAACACCATCCCAACCGTGAAGCACGGGGGTGGCAGCATCATGCTGTGGGGGTGCTTTGCTGCAAGAGGGACTGGTACACTTCACAAAATAGATGGCATCATGAAGAAGGAAAATTATGTGGATATATTGAAGCAACATCTCAAGACATCAGTCAGGAAGTTAAAGCTTGGTCGCAAATGGGTCTTCCAAATGGACAATGACCCCAAGCATACTTCCAAAGTTGTGGCAAAATGGCTTAAGGACAACAAAGTCAAGGTATTGGAGTGGTCATCAAAAAGTCCTGACCTCAATCCTATAGAAAATGTGTGGGCAGAACTGAAAAAGCGTGTGCGAGCAAGGAGGCCTACAAACCTGACTCAGTTACACCAGCTCTGTCAGGAGGAATGGGCCAAAATTCACCCAACTTATTGTGGGATGCTTGTGGAAGGCTACCCGAAACGTTTGACCCAAGTTAAACAATTCAAAGCCAATGCTACCACAATCTGTAGAAGCAATGAGAATAGAAGGGTTCAGAACTTTTGTAAAACATCACAGTACAGTTGAAATATCTATGGCAAATAGAAATCCAATATGGATGGTGTTAAGAGATAAATGGGAGGGGTTGAATGGAGTTGAAGGATGGGACTAATAACAAATAACAACATATAATAACAAAGATAACTAATAATGTAAGCATACTGTGTCCATAATAAATTATAAGTATATAGGTTGTAGGTTGGGAGCTTTTGGGAAAGAGCACAGTTAGAAAGATATGGCATATAGAAGCAAACCGGATGGACATCATGAAAATGATCGGAGAGGTTGAGAGTAGAAGAAGTTCAGGAGCGAAAAAAATAAATAATAATATATATATATATATATAATATAATTATTGTAAAATTAACTCTGTCCATAAGGTGTAGATAGTGTAGATAAACTTCCGACTTCAACTGTATATACTGTATTCTATACTATTCTACTGTATCTTAGTCCATGCCGCTCTGTCATTGCTTGTCCATATATTTATTTATATATTCTTAATTCCGTTGCTTTACTTAGATTTGTGTGTATTGGGTATATGTTGTCAAATTGTTATATATGACTTGTTAGATATTACTGCACTGTCGGAGCTAGAAGCACAAGCATTTCGCTACACCCGCTATAACATCTGCTAAACACGTGTATGTGACCAATAAAATGTGATTTGATTTGATTTGACATCTCTGGAGAGACCTGAAAATAGCTTTGCAGCGACGCTCCCCATCCAACCTGACAGAGCTTGAGAGGATCTACAGAGAAGAATGGGAGAAACTCCCCAAATACAGGTGTGCCAAGCTTGTAGCATCATACCCAAGAAGACTCTAGGCTGTAATCGCTGCCAAAGGTGCTTCAACAAAGTACTGAGTAAAGGGTCTGAATACTTATGTAAACGTGATTTTATTTTTATTTTTTTATTTAAAAACCTGTTTTTGGTTTGTAATTATAGAGGATTGTGTGTAGACTGATGAGTAAAAAAAACAATTTAATCCATTTTAGAATAAGGCTGTAACGTAACAAAATGTGGAAAAAGTCACAGGGTCTGAATACTTTCTGAATGCACTGTATAAGAGGTGGGGAGGGGGACGTTTAACCTGGGTCATGTTCGTTAGGGCACACCGTAACAAAACTTTTTTTTAAACGCTTTGCGATGGAAACTGTTAGTCCCAGCTAGTCCCTCCCTGTTTCAGTCAGTTTTCTTCCGTTTGGTGCCGATTGAACACGACCCTGTTGTGTAGGACCCAGATCAGATTGGGCTGTTCCTTTCTAAATAGGCTTGGCTGGGGATATAGAGGCATGGACAATGTCTTATGTCAGATAGCAGGAG